>NC_136486.1:138081735-138341735 GCF_053919585.1 Euprymna scolopes
GTCAAGGCTCCTAACCATTACGCTATTGGCGGCTGCTTGAACGAGTAGTGAGTTTAACGATGTTTTGATATCGTCTGAAATACCTCCGCTCGATTTGTTTACACAAAGAGCGTCGCTTATATGCTAATGGTAATTCGTGTTTCACTTCTCAATATGCTCAACTCAAGGTGAGGAGCACTATAGTCATCCACATACAGTACTGTTTCGCTGTTTCACAGCTCATCAGTGCGGCTAGACAGGCAACTACCTCAAGCCAGGATTGAAACCCGACCGTTTGTACGGCAGTCAAGGCTCCTAACCATTACGCTATTGGCGGCTGCTTGAACGAGTAGTGAGTTTAACGATGTTTTGATATCGTCTGAAATACCTCCGCTCGATTTGTTTACACAAAGAGCGTCGCTTATATGCTAATGGTAATTCGTGTTTCACTTCTCAATATGCTCAACTCAAGGTGAGGAGCACTATAGTCATCCACATACAGTACTGTTTCGCTGTTTCACAGCTCATCAGTGCGGCTAGACAGGCAACTACCTCAAGCCAGGATTGAAACCCGACCGTTTGTACGGCAGTCAAGGCTCCTAACCATTACGCTATTGGCGGCTGCTTGAACGAGTAGTGAGTTTAACGATGTTTTGATATCGTCTGAAATACCTCCGCTCGATTTGTTTACACAAAGAGCGTCGCTTATATGCTAATGGTAATTCGTGTTTCACTTCTCAATATGCTCAACTCAAGGTGAGGAGCACTATAGTCATCCACATACAGTACTGTTTCGCTGTTTCACAGCTCATCAGTGCGGCTAGACAGGCAACTACCTCAAGCCAGGATTGAAACCCGACCGTTTGTACGGCAGTCAAGGCTCCTAACCATTACGCTATTGGCGGCTGCTTGAACGAGTAGTGAGTTTAACGATGTTTTGATATCGTCTGAAATACCTCCGCTCGATTTGTTTACACAAAGAGCGTCGCTTATATGCTAATGGTAATTCGTGTTTCACTTCTCAATATGCTCAACTCAAGGTGAGGAGCACTATAGTCATCCACATACAGTACTGTTTCGCTGTTTCACAGCTCATCAGTGCGGCTAGACAGGCAACTACCTCAAGCCAGGATTGAAACCCGACCGTTTGTACGGCAGTCAAGGCTCCTAACCATTACGCTATTGGCGGCTGCTTGAACGAGTAGTGAGTTTAACGATGTTTTGATATCGTCTGAAATACCTCCGCTCGATTTGTTTACACAAAGAGCGTCGCTTATATGCTAATGGTAATTCGTGTTTCACTTCTCAATATGCTCAACTCAAGGTGAGGAGCACTATAGTCATCCACATACAGTACTGTTTCGCTGTTTCACAGCTCATCAGTGCGGCTAGACAGGCAACTACCTCAAGCCATATATATATATATATATATGAGCAAACAGTTAATAAAACGTGTTAAAAACACTTTGAATTGAGTTAAAACATATTTAATCTGAAAGGGAAACACTAGATAAGTTATATATATATATATATATATATATATATATATATATATATATATATATATAATATGGGTACCCAGCGTTGCATGGGTTTACATGAAGTTCCGTTTGGAACACATCTGCTATACTAATCATTTTCCTCATGGGCAACGTGGATCCCCCAACAACAATTTCAATAATAAAAGAACGGATAAAAACATGTAAATGTAATCGCCACAAAAAAACGAAGTACGTGATAGTCTCTCCACCAGATATTTCGGCAGAAGGGCTTCCAAGAGAAGAAAATCTTCTCCGGATATTTAGCACTGGAAAGAAATCCCCTCAAATAAATAATTAAAAATAAATGATTACAACCTTTGTTTCAATAAAATGGCAGTGAATGCCCGTGCGATAAAAAAAACAAAAACATGATAAATAAATAGCCAAGTAGGCAGGCCCCTTAAAACAATTAAGATCTACCAAAAATGTATTCCAAAAACAATTAAATGAAATTGTTGTTATATTATGTTTCTAATGTTATCTCGCTCAATATAATTAGTCATATTTAATTATTAGGTGAAAACACAGAGTGGTCTCATAAATTTAACTAAATTTATAATTATTTTATCTTTCAAATGTTATTCTCGTATTGTATTTGTTATGTTTTGCCCCCTCCCCCTCGTTCGCCAAACTTGAAAACTGCTTTACGTGGCATATCTTGTTTAACGATTTGCTGGCCAAAAAGTGGGTGCTCATTTTACGTTAAATATATATGCAAAAGTGATCCCCCTCTCTAAAATGTTAATATTCTTTTTTTTCAAAATTTCTTTCATATCATTTTTAAAGGCTGTTTTAACGTCTAAGGCCAACAAACAGTAGGTCTCATTTTTTATTGGTTAAACGATTTATTGTCACATCGTAAAATTTACCTTATTTTAATTAGAAAGGAAAGTTTATAATTGATGAGATTAACGTGGAAAAGGAAACAAAAGCGTGAATTTTGGCATTTCGAGGTGGGAAGTAGATCTTTATTTTCTTAGGTGTTAAATGACGCTTGGTCACATCGTATAAATTTCCCCTTTACAGTTTTTCGTAAGTGTTCTTTTTGTTTGTTTGTTTAAATATTAAAACAATCAATAAAAGCCAAACATTTTTCATTCTCGGAATTATTTTTGGAAGCTAGAAATGTATTGAAATTACCAAGTTTATTTGGTGATAGTTTTTTGTTTATGTTCCGAAGGGCAAATAACTCTGAGAACGATGTAAAAAAATCGATGTTGGAATAATAATTTTAAATAAATTTAATTAAATATATTATAAACATAATTATTGTTTTTCCTTTTTAAATAACATTTTAAAATATAACACTTATAACATTTATCTCACTAGAAACATTAACTAAGATACTGCTATTTAATAAAATCGATTTTTCGTAATGTAATATACAAATGAGATGATCTCTTAATTGTATACAGTTTGCAAGAATCACATTATATATAGAAATAAATGAGAGAGAAAAGTAAGGAAACTTATATATATATATATATATATATATATATATATATATGCATCATGCATGTGTCTATATATCGTCATGCTGTTCCAAATAGTGGAGTAAATAGACTATCACGCTGGTCATTTACTGTAACAGTTCTCATAAATTTCACGGGGAAACCGTGTCCGGTTAGAACCCTATTTTACAAAAGCAATGTCCTGCCAAAGAAAAAATATGGATGCAAATGGAATCTTAAATCATTTTAGGGACAAATAATTGAATTTGGCAAAATGTAAATAGACCCGCAACTTTCGGACATGATGAATTTGCTTCTTTCTCTTATTTCAAGCCTTTCCATTTTATCTAAACGTCGATTATCCTTTTACAACGTGATGGATTTTCCTAGGTTTCAACTCTGGTCAATTTCTTTATCAAGTATCCTTTCTCAATGAGTTACAATAACAATCGCTAAGGTAAATTCTTAGTTCAACTAGATCGATTAATCATCATTAATGTTTTAAATAATTTCTGTTTAGTGCACTCTTTATCTGATTGATGAAAAATATTCAGAAATGTAACGGCAGTTTCATTGGTTTCATACCTAGATATGCATGAACAAAATGAATTGACAATTTTAATGTTTAAGTATATGTTAGTTTCTTTATTTATGTTATCAAAAATGCAAACAATATGTTAGGTTCTTTATTTGTTATCAAAAATGCAAATTATATGTTATCTCGTTTATTTAAGTTATCAAAAATGCAAATTATATGTTATGTTCTTTATTTAATTTATCAAAAATGCAAATTATATGTTATATTGTTTATTTAAGTTATAAAAATGCCAATTATATGTAATGTTCGTTATTTAATTGATCAAAAATGCAAATTATATGTTATGTTCTTTATTTAAGTTATCAAAATTGCACATTATGTGTTATGTTCGTTATTTAAGTTATCAAAAATGCAAATGATATGTTATGTTCTTTATTTAAATTATCAAAAATGCAAATTATATGTTATGTTGTTTATTTAAGTTATAAAAATGCCAATTATATGTAATGTTCGTTATTTAATTGATCGAAAATCAAATTATATGCTATGTTCTTTATTTAAGTTATCAAAACTGCAAATTATATGCCATGTTCTTTATTTAAGTTATCAAAAATGCAAATTATATGTTATGTTCTTTATTTAAGTTATCAAAAATGCACATTATATGTTATGTTCTTTATTTAAGTTATCAAAAATGCAAATTATATGTTATGTTCTTTATTTAATTTATCAAAAATGCAAATTATATGTTATGTTCTTTATTTAAGTTATCAAAAATGCAAATTATATGTTATGTTCTTTATTGAAGTTATCAAAATGCAAATTATATGTGATTTTCATTATTTAATTTATCAAAAATTCAAATTATATGTCATGTTCTTTATTAAATTTATCAAAAAGGAAAATAATAATTTATGTTCTTCATTTAAGTTATCAAAAATGCAAATTATATGTCATGTTCTTTATTTAATATTTCAAAAAGGCAAATTATATGTTTTTGTCTCTTTTTAAGTTATCAAAAATGCAAATTATATGTCATGTGCTTTATTTGAATTATGTAAAATGTCAATTATATTTAAAATTCTTTATTTAAGTTATGAAAACTGCAAATTATATGCTATGTTCTTCATGTAAGTTATAAAAATGCCAATTATACGTCGAATTATTCATTTAAGTTATCAAACATTCAAATTATATGTGTTGTTCTTTATTTGAGTTATCAAAAATGCAAATTAAATGTTGATTCTTTATTTAAGTTATCAAAACTGCAAATTATATTTAATGTTCCATATTATTTCAGATATGACAAATGCAAAGTATATGTTTATTCCTTATTAATATAGTTATGAAAAATGCCAACCACATGTTATGTTCTTTATTATTTAAATAATCAAAAATTCAAATTATATGTTTGTTGTTTATTACTTAAGTTATCAAAAATCCAGATTTTATGTTATATTCTTTATTGTTTCAGTTATCAAAATGCAAATTATACGTTTATTCTTTAATATTTAAGTTATTTAAATTAAAATTATATGTTTATTCTTTATTATTTAAGTAATGTTTATTCTTTATTATTTAAGTAATCAAAATGCAAATTATATGTGATATTCTTTATTATTTAATTAATCGAAAATGCAAATTACATGTTATATTCTTTATTATTTAAATTATAAAAATGCATATTATATGTTTTTCTTTATTATTTAAGTAACTAAAAATCCAAATTTAATGGTATATACTTTATTGCTACATAATGTAAATCATATCTTTGTTCTATATTATTTAACTTATTAAAATGAAAATTATATGTTTATTCTTAATTATTTAAGTTATCCAAAATGGAAATTATATCTTAACTTCTGTATAATTTTAGTTATCAAAAGCGAAAATTATATGTTATATTCTTTATTATTTTAGTAATCAGCAATGCAAATTATATGTTTATTCTGTATTATTTAAGTTATCAAAAAGTAAAGTTATAAAAAATTCAAATGATATGTTTATTATTTATCATTTTATTATAAAAAAGGCAAATTATATGTGTTTTCTTAATTATTTAAGTTATCAAAAATGCAAATTACGTGGTGTCTTTATTATTTAGGTTATCAAAAATGCAAATTATATGTTTATTCTTTATTATTTAAGTAATCAAAAATGCAAATTACATGTCCTGTTTTTTATTTAAGTAATCAAAAATGCGAAGTATATATCATATTCTTTATTATTTAAGTAATCAAAAATGCAAAGTATACGTCACATTCTTTATTATTTAAGTAATACAAAATGCAAAGTATATGTAACATAATTTATTATTTAAGTAATCAAAAATGCAAAGTATATGTCATAATCTTTATTATTTAAGTAATCAAACATACACAGTATATCTCATATTCCTTATTATTAAATAATAAAAAATGCAAAGTATATGTCACATTCTTTATTATTTAAGTAATCAAAAATGCAAAGTATATGTCATATTCTTTGTTATTTAAGTAATAAAAATTCAAAGTATATGTCACATTCTTTATTATTAAAGTAATGAAAAATGCAAAGTATATGTCACATTCTTTATTATTACCGTACTGAAAAATTCAAAGTATATGTCATATTCTGTATTATTTAAGTAATCAAAAATGCAAAGTATATGTAACATTCTTTATTATTTAAGTAATCAAAAATGCACAGTATATGTCATATTCTTTATTATTTAAGTAATCAAAAATGCAAAGTATATGTCATATTCTTTATTATTTAAGTAATGAAAAATGCAAAGTATATGTCATATCCTTTATTATTTAATAATCAAAAATACAAAGTATATGTCACATTCTTTATTATTTAAGTAATAAAAATGCAAAGTATATGTCACATTCTTTATTATTAAAGTAATCAAAAATGCAAAGTATATGTCATATTCTTTATTATTTAAGTAATCAAAAATGCAAAGTATATGTCATATTCTTTATTATTTAAGTAATAAAAAATGCAAAGTATATGTCACATTCTTTATTATTTAAGTAATATAAATGCAAAGTATATGTCACATTCTTTATTATTTAAGTAATAAAAATGCAAAGTATATGTCACATTCTTTATTATTTAAGTAATCAAAAATGCAAAGTATATGTCATATTCTTTTTTATTTAAGTAATCAAAAATGCAAAGTATATGTCATATTCTTTATTATTTAAGTAATGAAAAATGCAAAGTATATGTCACATTCTGTATTATTTAAGTAATCAAAAATGCAAAGTATATGTCACATTCTTTATTATTTAAGTAATCAAAAATGCAAAGTATATGTCATATTCTTTATTATTTAAGTAATCAAAAATGCAAAGTATATGTCATATTCTTTATTATTTTAGTAATCAAAAATGCAAAGTATATGTCACATTCTTTATTATTTAAGTAATAAAATGCAAAGTATATGTCATATTCTTTACTATTAAGGAAATAATAAATGCAAAGTATATGTCATATTCTTTATTATTTTAGTAATCAAAAATGCAAAGTATATGTCACATTCTTTATTATTTAAGTAATAAAATGCAAAGTATATGTCATATTCTTTACTATTTAAGAAATCAAAAATGCAAAGTATATGTCATATTCTTTATTATTTAAGTAATCAAAAATGCAAAGTATATGTCATATTCTTTATTATTTAAGTAATCAAAAATGCAAAGTATATGTCATATTCTTTATTATTTAAGTAATCAAAAATGCAAAGTATATGTCACATTCTTTATTATTTAAGTAATCAAAAATGCAAAGTATATGTCATATTCTTTATTATTTCAGTAATCAAAAATGCAAAGTATATGTCATATTCTTTATTATTTCAGTAATCAAAAATGCAAAGTATATGTCATATTCTTTATTATTTAAGTAATCAAAAATGCAAAGTATATGTCGTATTCTTTATTATTTAAGTAATCAAAAATGCAAAGTATATGTCATATTCTTTATTATTTAAGTAATCAAAAATGCAAAGTATATGTCATTTTCTTTATTATTTAAGTAATCAAAAATGCAAAGTATATGTCATATTCTTTATTATTTAAGTAATCAAAAATGCAAAGTATATGTCATATTCTTTACTATTTAAGAAATCAAAAATGCAAAGTATATGTCATATTCTTTATTATTTAAGTAATCAAAAATGCAAAGTATATGTCACATTCTTTATTATTTAAGTAATCAAAAATGCAAAGTATATGTCATATTCTTTATTATTTAAGTAATCAAAAATGCAAAGTATATGTCATATTCTTTATTATTTAAGTAATCAAAAATGCAAAGTATATGTCATATTCTTTATTATTTCAGTAATCAAAAATGCAAAGTATATGTTTATTCTTTATTATTTAAGTAATCAAAAATGCAAATTACATGTCCTGTTTTTTATTTAAGTAATCAAAAATGCGAAGTATATATCATATTCTTTATTATTTAAGTAATCAAAAATGCAAAGTATACGTCACATTCTTTATTATTTAAGTAATACAAAATGAAAAGTATATGTAACATAATTTATTATTTAAGTAATCAAAAATGCAAAGTATATGTCATAATCTTTATTATTTAAGTAATCAAACATACACAGTATATCTCATATTCCTTATTATTAAATAATCAAAAATGCAAAGTATATGTCACATTCTTTATTATTTAAGTAATCAAAAATGCAAAGTATATGTCATATTCTTTGTTATTTAAGTAATAAAAATTCAAAGTATATGTCACATTTTTTATTATTAATGTAATGAAAAATGCAAAGTATATGTCACATTCTTTATTATTACCGTACTGAAAAATGCAAAGTATATGTCATATTCTGTATTATTTAAGTAATAAAAAATGCAAAGTATATGTAACATTCTTTATTATTGAAGTAATGAAAAATGCACAGTATATGTCATATTCTTTATTATTTAAGTAATCAAAAATGCAAAGTATATGTCATATTCTTTATTATTTAAGTAATGAAAAATGCAAAGTATATGTCATATCCTTTATTATTTAAGTAATCAAAAATACAAAGTATATGTCACATTCTTTATTATTTAAGTAATCAAAAATGCAAAGTATATGTCACATTCTTTATTATTAAAGTAATCAAAAATGCAAAGTATATGTCATATTCTTTATTATTTAAGTAATCAAAAATGCAAAGTATATGTCATATTCTTTATTATTTAAGTAATAAAAAATGCAAAGTATATGTCACATTCTTTATTATTTAAGTAATAAAAATGCAAAGTATATGTCACATTCTTTATTATGTAAGTAATCAAAAATACAAAGTATATGTCACATTCTTTATTATTTAAGTAATCAAAAATGCAAAGTATATGTCATATTCTTTTTTATTTAAGAAATCAAAAATGCAAAGTATATGTCACATTCTTTATTATTTAAGTAATGAAAAATGCAAAGTATATGTCACATTCTGTATTATTTAAGTAATCAAAAATGCAAAGTATATGTCACATTCTTTATGATTTAAGTAATCAAAAATGCAAAGTATATGTCATATTCTTTATTATTTAAGTAATCAAAAATGCAAAGTATATGTCATATTCTTTATTATTTTAGTAATCAAAAATGCAAAGTATATGTCACATTCTTTATTATTTAAGTAATAAAATGCAAAGTATATGTCATATTCTTTACTATTTAAGAAATAATAAATACAAAGTATATGTCATATTCTTTATTATTTTAGTAATAAAAATTGCAAAGTATATGTCACATTCTTTATTATTCAAGTAATAAAATGCAAAGTATATGTCATATTCTTTACTATTTAAGAAATCAAAAATGCAAAGTATATGTCATATTCTTTATTATTTAAGTAATCAAAAATGCAAAGTATATGTCATATTCTTTATTATTTAAGTAATCAAAAATGCAAAGTATATGTCATATTCTTTATTATTTAAGTAATCAAAAATGCAAAGTATATGTCATATTCTTTATTATTTAAGTAATCAAAAATGCAAAGTATATGTCATATTCTTTATTATTTCAGTAATCAAAAATGCAAAGTATATGTCATATTCTTTATTATTTCAGTAATCAAAAATGCAAAGTATATGTCATATTCTTTATTATTTAAGTAATCAAAAATGCAAAGTATATGTCATATTCTTTATTATTTAAGTAATCAAAAATGCAAAGTATATGTCATATTCTTTATTATTTAAGTAATCAAAAATGCAAAGTATATGTCATATTCTTTATTATTTAAGTAATCAAAAATGCAAAGTATATGTCATATTCTTTATTATTTAAGTAATCAAAAATGCAAAGTATATGTCATATTCTTTACTATTAAAGAAATCAAAAATGCAAAATATATGTCATATTCTTTATTATTTAAGTAATCAAAAATGCAAAGTATATGTCACATTCTTTATTATTTAAGTAATCAAAAATGCAAAGTATATGTCATATTCTTTATTATTTAAGTAATCAAAAATGCAAAGTATATGTCATATTCTTTATTATTTAAGTAATCAAAAATGCTAAGTATATGTCATATTCTTTATTATTTAAGTAATCAAAAATGCAAAGTATATGTTTATTCTTTATTATTTACGTAATCAAAAATGCAAATTACATGTCCTGTTTTTTATTTAAGTAATCAAAAATGCGAAGTATATATCATATTCTTTATTATTTAAGTAATCAAAAATGCAAAGTATACGTCACATTCTTTATTATTTAAGTAATACAAAATGAAAAGTATATGTAACATAATTTATTATTTAAGTAATCAAAAATGCAAAGTATATGTCATATTCTTTATTATTTAAGTAATCAAACATACACAGTATATCTCATATTCCTTATTATAAAAAAATCAAAAATGCAAAGTATATGTCACATTCTTTATTATTTAAGTAATCAAAAATGCAAAGTATGTGTCATATTCTTTGTTATTTAAGTAATAAAAATTCAAAGTATATGTCACATTTTTTATTATTAAAGTAATGAAAAATGCAAAGTATATGTCACATTCTTTATTATTACCGTACTGAAAAATGCAAAGTATATGTCATATTCTGTATTATTTAAGTAATCAAAAATGCAAAGTATATGTAACATTCTTTATTATTGAAGTAATGAAAAATGCACAGTATATGTCATATTCTTTATTATTTAAGTAATCAAAAATGCAAAGTATATGTCATATTCTTTATTATTTAAGTAATGAAAAATGCAAAGTATATGTCATATCCTTTATTATTTAATAATCAAAAATACAAAGTATATGTCACATTCTTTATTATTTAAGTAATCAAAAATGCAAAGTATATGTCACATTCTTTATTATTAAAGTAATCAAAAATGCAAAGTATATGTCATATTCTTTATTATTTAAGTAATCAAAAATGCAAAGTATATGTCATATTCTTTATTATTTAAGTAATAAAAAATGCAAAGTATATGTCACATTCTTTATTATTTAAGTAATAAAAATGCAAAGTATATGTCACATTCTTTATTATTTAAGTAATCAAAAATACAAAGTATATGTCACATTCTTTATTATTTAAGTAATCAAAAATGCAAAGTATATGTCATATTCTTTTTTATTTAAGTAATCAAAAATGCAAAGTATATGTCACATTCTTTATTATTTAAGTAATGAAAAATGCAAAGTATATGTCACATTCTGTATTATTTAAGTAATCAAAAATGCAAAGTATATGTCACATTCTTTATGATTTAAGTAATCAAAAATGCAAAGTATATGTCATATTCTTTATTATTTAAGTAATCAAAAATGCAAAATATATGTCATATTCTTTATTATTTTAGTAATCAAAAATGCAAAGTATATGTCACATTCTTTATTATTTAAGTAATAAAATGCAAAGTATATGTCATATTCTTTACTATTTAAGAAATAATAAATACAAAGTATATGTCATATTCTTTATTATTTTAGTAATAAAAATTGCAAAGTATATGTCACATTCTTTATTATTTAAGTAATAAAATGCAAAGTATATGTCATATTCTTTACTATTTAAGAAATCAAAAATGCAAAGTATATGTCATATTCTTTATTATTTAAGTAATCAAAAATGCAAAGTATATGTCATATTCTTTATTATTTAAGTAATCAAAAATGCAAAGTATATGTCATATTCTTTATTATTTAAGTAATCAAAAATGCAAAGTATATGTCATATTCTTTATTATTTAAGTAATCAAAAATGCAAAGTATATGTCATATTCTTTATTATTTAAGTAATCAAAAATGCAAAGTATATGTCATATTCTTTATTATTTCAGTAATCAAAAATGCAAAGTATATGTTTATTCTTTATTATTTAAGTAATCAAAAATGCAAATTACATGTCCTGTTTTTTATTTAAGTAATCAAAAATGCGAAGTATATATCATATTCTTTATTATTTAAGTAATCAAAAATGCAAAGTATATGTCATATTCTTTATTATTTAAGTAATACAAAATGCAAAGTATATGTAACATAATTTATTATTTAAGTAATCAAAAATGCAAAGTATATGTCATAATCTTTATTATTTAAGTAATCAAACATACACAGTATATCTCATATTCCTTATTATTTAATAATCAAAAATGCAAAGTATATGTCACATTCTTTATTATTTAAGTAATCAAAAATGCAAAGTATATGTCATATTCTTTGTTATTTAAGTAATAAAAATTCAAAGTATATGTCACATTCTTTATTATTAAAGTAATGAAAAATGCAAAGTATATGTCACATTCTTTATTATTACCGTACTGAAAAATGCAAAGTATATGTCATATTCTGTATTATTTAAGTAATCAAAAATGCAAAGTATATGTAACATTCTTTATTATTTAAGTAATGAAAAATGCACAGTATATGTCATATTCTTTATTATTTAAGTAATCAAAAATGCAAAGTATATGTCATATTCTTTATTATTTAAGTAATGAAAAATGCAAAGTATATGTCATATCCTTTATTATTTAATAATCAAAAATACAAAGTATATGTCACATTCTTTATTATTTAAGTAATCAAAAATGCAAAGTATATGTCACATTCTTTATTATTAAAGTAATCAAAAATGCAAAGTATATGTCATATTCTTTATTATTTAAGTAATCAAAAATGCAAAGTATATGTCATATTCTTTAATATTTAAGTAATAAAAAATGCAAAGTATATGTCACATTCTTAATTATTTAAGTAATAAAATGCAAAGTATATGTCACATTCTTTATTATTTAAGTAATCAAAAATACAAAGTATATATCACATCTTTATTATTTAAGTAATCAAAAATGCAAAGTATATGTCATATTCTTTTTTATTTAAGTAATCAAAAATGCAAAGTATATGTCACATTCTTTATTATTTAAGTAATGAAAAATGCAAAGTATATGTCACATTCTGTATTATTTAAGTAATACAAAATGCAAAGTATATGTCACATTCTTTATGATTTAAGTAATCAAAAATGCAAAGTATATGTCATATTCTTTATTATTTAAGTAATCAAAAATGCAAAGTATATGTCATATTCTTTATTATTTTAGTAATCAAAAATGCAAAGTATATGTCACATTCTTTATTATTTAAGTAATAAAATGCAAAGTATATGTCATATTCTTTACTATTTAAGAAATAATAAATGCAAAGTATATGTCATATTCTTTATTATTTTAGTAATAAAAATTGCAAAGTATATGTCACATTCTTTATTATTTAAGTAATGAAAAATGCAAAGTGTATGTCACATTCTTTATTATTTAAGTAATGAAAAATGCAAAGTATATGTCACATTCTTTGTTATTATAGTAATCAAAAATGCAAAGTATATGTCACATTCTTTATTATTTCAGTAATGAAAAATGCAAAGTATATGTAACATTCTGTATTATTTAAGTAATGAAAAATGCAAAGTATATGTCACATTCTTTATTATTTAAGTAATCAAAAATGCAAAGTATATGTCTTATTCTTTATTATTTTAGTAATCAAAAATGCAAAGTATATGTACATTCTTTATTATTTAAGTAATCAAAAATGCAAAGTATATGCCACATTCTTTATTATTTAAGTTATAAAACATGCAAAGTATATGTCATATTCTTTATTATTTTAGTAATCAAAAATGCAAAGCATATGTCATATTCTTTATCATTTAATTATCAAAAAGGCAAAGTATATGTCACATTCTTTATTATTTAAGTAATGAAAAATGCAAAGTATATGTCACATTCTTTATTATTTAAGTAATGAAAAATGCAAAGTACATGTCATATACTTTATTATTTAATAATCAAAAATGCAAAGTATATGTCACATTATTTATTATTTAAGTAATCAAAAATGCAAAGTATGTGTCACATTTTTATTATTTAAATAATACAAAATGCAAAGTATATGTCATACTCTTTATTATTTAAGTAATGAAAAATGCAAAGTATATGTCATGTTCTTTATTATTTAATAATCAAAAATGCAAAGTATATGTCACATTCTTTATTATTTCAGTAATGAAAAATGCAAAGTATATGTAACATTCTTTATATATTTAAGTAATCAAAAATACAAAGTATATGTCACATTCTTTATTATTTAAACATCAAAAATGCAAAGTATATGTCATATTCTTTATTATTGAAGTAATCAAAAATGCAAAGTATATGTCACATTCTTTATTATTTAAGTAATCAAAAATGCAAAGTATATGTCACATTCTTTATTATTTAAGTAATCAAAAATGCAAAGTATGTGTTACATTCTTTATTATTTTAGTAATGAAAAATACAAAGTATATGTCATATTCTTTATTATTTAAGTAATCAAAAATGCAAAGTATATGTCACATTCTTTATTATTTAAGTAATGAAAAATGCAAAGTATATGTCACATTCTTTATTATTTAAGTAATCAAAAATGCAAAGTATATGTCCTGTTCTTTATTATTTAATAATAAAAAATGCCAAGTATATGTCACATTCTTTATTATTTAAGTAATGAAAAATAAAAAGTATATGTCACATTCTTTATTATTTAAGTAATCAAAAATGCAAAGTATATGCCATATTCTTTATTATTTTAGTAATCAAAAATGCAAAGTATATGTCATATTCTTTATTATTTAAGTAATCAAAAATTCAAAGTATATGTCACATTCTTTATTATTTAAGTAATCCAAAACTGTAAAGTATATGTCACATTCTTTATTATTTAAGTAATCAAAAATGCAAAGTATATGTCATATTCTTTATTATTTAAGTAATCAAAAATGCAAAGTATATGTCATATTCTTTATTATTTAATAATCAAAAAGGCAAAGTATATGTCACATTCTTTATTATTTAAGTAATCAAAAATGCAAAGTATATGTCACATTCTTTATTATTTAAGTAATCAAAAATGCAAAGTATATGTCATATGCTTTATTATTTAAGTAATGAAAAATGCAAAGTATATGTCATATTCTTTATTATTTAATTATCAAAAATGCAAAGTATATGTCACATTCTTTATTTTTTTAGTAATGACAAATGCAAAGTATATGTCACATTCTTTATTATTTAAGTAATCAAAAATACAAAGTATATGTCACATTCTTTATAATTAAAGTAATGAAAAATGCAAAGTATATGTCATATTCTTTATTATTTAAGTAATCAAAAATGCAAAGTATATGTCACATTCTTTATTATTTAAGTAATCAAAAATGCAAAGTATATGTCATATTCTTTATTATTTAAGAAATCAAAAATGCAAAGTATATGTCATATTCTTTATTATTTAATTAATCAAAAATGCAAAGTATATGTCATATTCTTTATTATTTAAGTAATCAAAAATGCAAAGTATATGTCACATTCTTTATTATTTAATTATCAAAAATACAAAGTATATGTCATATTCTTTATTATTTAAGTAATCAAAAATGCAAAGTATATGTCACAATCTTTATTATTTAAGTAATCAAAAATGCAAAGTATATGTCACATTCTTTATTATTTAAGTAATGAAAAATGCAAAGTATATGTCACATTCTGTATTATTTAAGTAATAAAAAATACAAAGTATATGTCACATTCTTTATTATTTAATAATCAAAAATGCAAAGTATATGCCATATTCTTTATTATTTTAGTAATCAAAAATGCAAAGTATATGTCATATTCTTTATTATTTAAGTAATCAAAAATTCAAAGTATATGTCACATTCTTTATTATTTAAGTAATCCAAAACTGTAAAGTATATGTCACATTCTTTATTATTTAAGTAATCAAAAATTCAAAGTATATGTCATATTCTTTATTATTAAATAATCAAAAAGTCAAAGTATATGTCACATTCTTTATTATTTAAGTAATCAAAAATGCAAAGTATATGTCACATTCTGAATTATTTAAGTAATGAAAAATGCAATGTATATGTCATATGCTTTATTATTCAAGTAATCAAAAATGCAAAGTATATGTTACATTCTTTATTATTTAAGTAATCAAACATGCAAAGTATATGTCACATTCTTTATTTTTTAAGTAATCAAAAATGCAAAGTATATGTCATATTCTTTATTATTTTAGTAATCAAAAATGCAAAGTATGTGTCAGATTCTTTATTATTTAAGTAATAAAAAATGCAAAGTATATGTCATATTCTTTATTATTTAAGTAATCAAAAATGCAAAGTATATGTCATATGCTTTTTTATTTAAGTAATCAAAAATGCAAAGTATATGTCATATTCTTTATTATTTAAGTAATCAAAAATGCAAAGTATATGTCATATTCTTTATTATTTAAGTAATCAAAAATGCAAAGTATATGTCACATTCTTAATTATTTAAGTAATCAAAAATGCCAAGTAAATGTCATATTCTTTATTATTTAAGTAATCAAAAATGCAAAGTCTATGTCATATTCTTTATTATTTAATAATCAAAAAGGCAAAGTATATGTCACATTCTTAATTATTTAAGTAATCAAAAATGCAAAGTATATGTCACATTCTTTATTATTTAAGTAATCAAAAATGCAAAGTATATGTCATATTCTTTATTATTTAAGTAATGAAAAATGAAAAGTATATGTCATATTCTTTATTATTTAATAATCAAAAATGCAAAGTATATGTCACATTCTTTTTTTTTTAGTAATGAAAAATGCAAAGTATATGTCACATTCTTTATTATTTAAGTAATCAAAAATACAAAGTATATGTCACATTCTTTATTATTAAAGTAATGAAAAATGCAAAGTATATGTCATATTCTTTATTATTTAAGTAATCAAAAATGCAAAGTATATGTCACATTCTTTATTATTTAAGTAATCAAAAATGCAAAGTATATGTCATATTCTTTATCATTTAAGTAATCAAAAATGCAAAGTATATGTCACATTCTTTATTATTTAATTATCAAAAATGCAAAGTATATGTCATATTCTTTATTATTTAAGTAATCAAAAATGCAAAGAATATGTCATATTCTTTATTATTTAAGTAATCAAAAATGCAAAGTATGTGTTACATTCTTTATTATGTTAGTAATGAAAAATGCAAAGTATATGTCATATTCTTTATTTTGTAAGTAATCATAAATGCAAAGTCTATGTCACATTCTTTTTTATTTAAGTAATCAAAAATGCAAAGTATATGTCACATTCTATATTATTCAAGTTATCAAACATGCAAAGTATATGTCACATTCTTGATTTTTTAAGTAATGAAAAATGCAAAGTATATGTCATATTCTTTATTATTTAATAATCAAAAATGCAAAGTATATGTCATATTCTTTATTATTTAAGTAATCAAAAATGCAAAGTATATGTCATAATCTTTATTATTTAAGTAATCAAAAATGCAAAGTATGTGTCACATTCTTTATTATTTAAGTAATCCATAAATGCAAAGTATATGTCACATTTTTTATTATTTAAGTAATCAAAAATGCAAAGTATATGTCATATTCTTTATTATTAAATAATCAAAAAGTCAAAGTATATGTCAGATTCTTTATTATTTAAGTAATAAAATTCAAAGTATATGTCACATTCTTGTTTATTTAAGTAATTAAAAATGCAAAGTATATGTCATATTCTTTATTATTTAAGTAATCAAAAATGCAAAGTATATGTTACATTCTTTTTTATTTAAGTAATCAAAAATGCAAAGTATATGGCACATTCTTTTTTTTTTAGTAATCAAAAATGCAAAGTATATGTCATATTCTTTATTATTTAAGTAATCAAAAATGCAAAGTATGTGTCATATTCTTTATTATTTAAGTAATCAAAAATGCAAAGTATATGTCATATGATTTATTATTTAAGTAATCAAAAATGCAAAGTATGTGTTACATTCTTTATTATTTTAGTAATCAAAAATGCAAAGTATATGTCATATTCTTTATTTTTTAAGTAATCAAAAATGCAAAGTATATGTCACATTCTTTATTATTTAAGTAATCAAACATGCAAAGTATATGTCACATTCTTTATTATTTAAGTAATGAAAAATGCAAAGTATATGTCATATTCTTTATTGTTTAATAATCAAAAATAAAAAGTATATGTCACATTATTTTTTATTTAAGTAATCAAAAATGCAATGTATGTGTCACATTTTTATTATTTAATAATCAAAAATGCAAAGTATATGTCATACTCATTATTATTTAAGTAATGAAAAATGCAAAGTGTATGTCCTGTTCTTTATTATTTAATAATCAAAAATGCAAAGTATATGTCACATTCTTTATTATTTAAGTAATCAAAAATGCAAAGTATATGTCACATTCTGTATTATTTAAGTAATAAAAAATACAAAGTATATGTCACATTCTTTATTATTTAATGATCAAAAATGCAAAGTATATGCACTATTCTTTATTATTTTAGTAATCAAAAATGCAAAGTATATGTCATATTCTTTATTATTTTGAGTAATCAAAAATTCAAAGTATATGTCACATTCTTTATTATTTAAGTAATCCAAAACTGTAAAGTATATGTCACATTCTTTATTATTTAAGTAATCAAAAATGCAAAGTATATGTCATATTCTTTATTATTTAAGTAATCAAAAATGCAAAGTATATGTCACATTATTTATTATTTAAGTAATGAAAAATGCAAAGTATATGTAATAATCTGTATTATTCAAGTAATAAAAAATGCAAAGTATATGTTACATTCTTTATTATTTAAGTAATCAAAAATGCAAAGTATATGTCACATTCTTTATTTTTTGTAGTAATCAAAAATGCAAAGTATATGTCATATTCTTTATTATTTAAGTAATCAAAAATGCAAAGTATGTGTCATATTCTTTATTATTTAAGTAATCAAAAATGCAAAGTATATGTCATATTCTTTATTATTTAAGTAATCAAAAATGCAAAGTATATGTCATATTCTTTATTATTTAAGTAATCAAAAATGCAAAGTATATGTCATATTCTTTATTATTTAAGTAATCAAAAATGCAAAGTATATGTCACATTCTTTATTATTTAAGTAATCAAAAATGCAAAGTATATGTCACATTCTTTATTATTTAAGTAATCAAAAATGCAAAGTATATGTCATATGATTTATTATTTAAGTAATCAAAAATGCAAAGTATATGTCATATTCTTTATTATTTAATAATCAAAAAGGCAAAGTATATGTCACATTCTTTATTATTTAAGTAATCAAAAATGCAAAGTATATGTCACATTCTTTATTATTTAAGTAATCAAAAATGCAAAGTATATGTCATATGCTTTATTATTTAAGTAATCAAAAATGCAAAGTATATGTCATATTCTTTATTATGTAATAATCAAAAATGCAAAGTATATGTCACATTCTTTATTTTTTTAGTAATGAAAAATGCAAAGTATATGTCACATTCTTTATTATTTAAGTAATCAAAAATACAAAGTATATGTCACATTCTTTATTATTAAAGTAATGAAAAATGCAAAGTATATGTCATATTCTTTATTATTTAAGTAATCAAAAATGCAAAGTATATGTCACATTCTTTATTATTTAAGTAATCAAGAATGCAAAGTATATGTCATATTCTTTATTATTTAATAAATCAAAAATGCAAAGTATATGTCATATTCTTTATTATTTAAGTAATCAAAAATGCAAAGTATATGTCATATTCTTTATTATTTAAGTAATCAAAAATGCAAAGTATATGTCACATTCTTTATTATTTAATTATCAAAATTGCAAAGTATATGTCATATTCTTTATTATTTAAGTAATCAAAAATGCAAAGTATATGTCATATTCTTTATTATTTAAGTAATCAAAAATGCAAAGTATGTGTTACATTCTTTATTATGTTAGTAATGAAAAATGCAAAGTATATGTCATATTCTTTATTTTTTAAGTAATCATAAATGCAAAGTATATGTCACATTCTTTATTATTTAAGTAATCAAAAATGCAAAGTATATGTCACATTCTATATTATTCAAGTTATCAAACATGCAAAGTATATGTCACAATCTTGATTATTTAAGTAATCAAAAATGCAAAGTATATGTCATATTCTTTATTATTTAATAATCAAAAATGCAAAGTATATGTCACATTATTTATTATTTAAGTAATCAAAAATGCAAAGTATGTGTCACATTTTTATTATTTAAGTAATCAAAAATGGAATGCATATGTCATACTCTTTATATTTTAAGTAATTAAAAATGCAAAGTATATGTCATGTTCTTTATTATTTAATAATCAAAAATGCAAAGTATATGTCACATTCTTTATTATTTAAGTAATGAAAAATGCAAAGTATATGTAACATTCTTTATTATTTAAGTAATCAAAAATACAAAGTATATGTCATATTCTTTAATGTTTAAGTAATGAAAAATGCAAAGTATATGTCATAATCTTTTTTTTTAAGTAATCAAAAATGCAAAGTATATGTCACATTCTTTATTATTTAAGTAATCCAAAAATGCAAAGTATATGTCACATTCTTTATTATTTAAGTAATCAAAAATGCAAAGTATATGTCATATTCTTTATTATTAAATAATCAAAAAGTCAAAGTATATGTCACATTATTTATTATTTAAGTAATAAAATTCTAAGTATATGTCACATTCTTTATTATTTAAGTAATCAAAAATGCAAAGTATATGTCATATTCTTTATTATTTAAGTAATCAAAAATGCAAAGTATATGTTACATTCTTTTTTATTTAAGTAATCAAAAATGCAAAGTATATGTCACATTCTTTATTTTTTAAGTAATCAAAAATGCAAAGTATATGTCATATTCTTTATTATTTAAGTAATAAAAAATGCAAAGTATGTGTCATATTCTTTATTTTTTAAGTAATCAAAAATGCAAAGTATATGTCATATTCTTTATTATTTAAGGAATCAAAAATGCAAAGTATATGTCATATTCTTTATTATTTAAGTAATCAAAAATGCAAAGTATATGTCATATTCTTTATTATTTAAGTAATCAAAAATGCAAAGTATATGTCACATTCTTTATTATTTAAGTAATCAAAAATGCAAAGTATATGCCACATTCTTTATTATTTAAGTAATCAAAAATGCAAAGTATATGTCATATTCTTTATTATTTTAGTAATCAAAAATGCAAAGTATATGTCATATTCTTTACTATTTAATTATCAAAAAGGCAAACTATATGTCACATTCTTTATTATTTAAGTAATCAAAAATGCAAAGTATATGTCACATTCTTTATTATTTAAGTAATGAAAAATGCAAAGTATATGTCATATTCTTTATTATTTAATAATCAAAAATGCAAAGTATATGTCACATTATTTATTATTTAAGTAATCAAAAATGTAAAGTATTTGTCACATTTTTATTATTTAAGTAATACAAAATGCAAAGTATATGACATACTCTTTATTATTTAAGTAATGAAAAATGCAAAGTATATGTCATGTTCTTTATTATTTAATAATCAAAAATGCAAAGTATATGTCACATTCTTTATTATTTAAGTAATGAAAAATGCAAAGTATATGTAACATTCTTTATTATTAAAGTAATCAAAAATACAAAGTATATGTCACATTCTTTATTATTTAATAATCAAAAATGCAAAGTAAATGTCATATTCTTTATTATTTAAGTAATCAAAAATGCAAAGTATATGTCACATTCTTTATTATTTAAGTAATCAAAAATGCAAAGTATATGTCACATTCTTTATTATTTAAGTAATGAAAAATGCAAAGTATATGTCACATTCTTTATTATTTAAGTAATCAAAAATGCAAAGTATATGTCACATTCTTTATTATTTAAGTAATCAAAAATGCAAAGTATATGTCACATTCTTTATTATTTAAGTAATCAAAAATAAAAATGTATATGTCACATCCTTTATTATTTAATAATCAAAAATGCAAAGTATATGTCATATTCTTTATTATTTAAGTAATCAAAAATGCAAAGTATATGTCACATTCTTTATTATTTAAGTAATCCAAAAATGCAAAGTATATGTCATATTCTTTATTATTTACGTAATCAAAAATGCAAAGTATATGTCATATTCTTTATTATTTAAGTAATCAAAAATGCAAAGTATATGTCATATTCTTTATTATTTAATAATCAAAAATGCAAAGTATATGTCATATTCTGTATTATTTAATAATAAAAAATGCAAACTATATGTGTTTTGTATTTTTTTACACAGTGATCACCACTTACTAAGGCCCGGAAGCCACTCAGGCATAAGGGTTATTGCAAGTACATTACGTTAGTGTGGAGATTTGATTAAGTGTTTACTTAAGGGGGGTTCATTAGGAATTTCTTAACATTGGAATGAAGACATCCAAGTTGTAGTCCGGAGGAAAGCAGGCAGACGGAACAGAGTTCCACAGGCGTGCAGTTCTAAGAAAGAAGCTTTGTTCATGGAATCCGCGTTTTGATTTAGGCATATATATAGAGTGGGGGAAATTTTCACAGTGGATTCAGCTAGACGGGTGTTTTTCGTGAAAGATTTGCGAGGGAGGACTAGAGACTGGAGGTCATACGAGCACCTGCAATAGAAAAAACGATAAAACAAGGATAGGCTCACAACGTCTCTTCTGTGGGAGAGAGGTTGCAGGGTAGAGAAAAGAACAACCCCCACTAAGCCACGAAGTCTATTTTGTACTCAAGGCAGGATAGGCTGTTTTTAGCAGCTCCTGCCCAGATATGGCAACAGTATTCCATCCTTGGACGTACTTGCCTTTCATATAGATAGAGAATTGCATCAGTAGTGAGATATCTTCTGGAGCGGTAGAAGGATCCCACCATCATATCATATCTTCTGGAGCGGTAGAAGGGTCCCACCATCATATTCTTTATTATTTAAGTAATCAAAAATGCAAAGTATATGTCATATTCTTTATTATTTAAGTAATCAAAAATGCAAAGTATATGTCATATTCTTTAGTATTTAAGTAATCAAAAATGAAAAGTATATGCCATATTCTTTATGATAAAGTTATCAAAAATGCAAATTACATGGTGCGTTCTTTATTATTTAATTAATCAAAATGCAAGTTATATGTTTATTCTTTATTATGTAAGTTATCAAAAATGAATATTATATGTTTATTCTTTATTATTAAAGTTATTAAAAATGCAAATTATATGTTTGTTCTTTATTATTTAAGTTATACAAAAGTGCAAATTACCTGCACTGTTCTTTATTATTTTAGTTATCCAAAATGCAATTGTATGTTCATTCTTTATTATTTAAGTTTCAAGCATGGCAATTATATGTTTGTTCTTTATTATTGAAGTTATCATGGAATAAATTATGTGTTATGTTCTTTATTTTTTAAGTTATCAAAAGTGAAAATTATATGTTTATTCTTTATTATATAAGTTATCAAAAATGATAATTATGTGTTATTTTTTTAAGTTATCAAAATGTCAAAGAATAAATAATACAGCCTATCCCAAAGAGTACAAAATATTCTTCGTAGTCTGGTGAGGGGATGCCCTTTTCTCTTACCGACAAACTTTCTCCCACAGAAGGGACTTTGCAAACTTGGCGTTTTGTTTATCGTTATTTCCATGAGAAGTGCTCGTCTGAGTTCCAATGTCTGGTCCCCCCTCCAATCTTTCACGAAAAACACCCGTCTAGCTGAAACAACTGTCAGTAATTTTCCCCACTCCTTAATTGTGCCTAAATGCCAAATGTAGATTCCATGAACAAACCGTCTTGCTTATAAGTGCCCGCCTGTGAAACTGTCTTCCGTTTGCCTGTTTCCCACTTGACTTTTACTTGGATGTCTTCACGTCCAACATAAACAAATTCCTGTTGAACCGCTCCCTTAAGTAAGACACTTTGTCAGATCTCCATTACTAGCGATTGCTACGATATTTTCCCATTGGTTACTGTACACGCAATAACCCTTATCCCCGGGTGGCCTCCCGGCCTTGATAACTGGTGACTTCCTTGTAAAAAAGAATGCTTCTCTTTCTACCTGACGCTATTTTTACAAACTGTATTTTCTTCCGATGCTGACAGTAGCATAGCTGCGCCGTTCGGTCAAAGCATGTTAGTTTTTTGGGCAGATTTGGTAAGCATTTATCCGGTTGAAGTAATTGCTCAGAATAGAAAATAGTTGCGACGAAATTGAAACTGAAAAAAATATGCTTATCTTTTTTCAATGTGATTTCTTAGCAACTCGGCTAGCGTAAAGCGGATTTAAACTCTCTCTATATATATTTATATATATATTTGTAAATTGTAGAAAAATAAACATAATTGTAAAGTTCTGCTTCAAATAGACATACATTTCGAACCTTTTCAAAGTTTCTTTTTGCTACCAGATCTCTGCCCGATTTATACGTTGATGTTTTTCATACGGCGTATGGATGCTATGATAGGTAAGCTTATAGTTGCCGACATATGCTTAATTAAGCTATTAATAATATTCCTCTCAAATCAAACTATGGAAATTGCATTCCTCTACCAGGAGTTTTATTATATAATATCCTTAGTACATACATCTCATTTACGGCTTTAGTTTTAACTTGAGCATTTTAACTAAGTGTGTAAGTCACCCTGTGCTAACACACAATGATTGTTGACTTTTGGTTGTCAAATGCAGAGGAAGGTAAAGTGGCGTTCGTATGGAATTAGGTTCTGCTAAATTGATATGCTGGGCAACATTCTGCGGACGACGCCAACTCCATACACTTAAATCAGTAAAGAATCGTTACGATATCACACCTATATCTAAACAACTATATGCTGCTTAACTATAGCATGGTTTTTTGCTATAAACTATTTTCAAAGTTCTGGGGATCATTTTCTTTAAGGGATCATAATCAATGACGTCGTTACAAACTCGTTGCTCATCTTTAAATTATTATGATCGCGTCTCTTAAAACTCTACAGATAGATAAATGTCCTACTAAGTATAATTAATATACAATAATTAAAAAAAAACGTGAGGTATAAAGTAAACACACTCGGTAACACTGGTACTGAAGTATCTCGCTTCGATCTTAAACTCCTCTTTGAGCTCAGGGTAAAACAATAGCGCTACATCTTTAATATGCTTAGCACCATCGCTTACCATGCAGACTATATGTTTTCATTGACGTATATGGTGTCAATGTAAGATAAGGTAGATTTCATTGTGAACTAATCTAAGATATCAAAAAAATATAATGAAAGCTGTCATTGTTAAAGGGTACTATGTTTAGACGAGAACACAAATGAATAAAACAATATTTTCGCTCGATCATTAGTGCATGAAATGGCCACATCGATATAGAGAAACATATCTGCATCTGAACAGTCTTGAAACCATTAATACTACATCAAACCAC
The DNA here is from genome assembly GCF_053919585.1 of Euprymna scolopes. NCBI lineage: Eukaryota > Metazoa > Mollusca > Cephalopoda > Sepiida > Sepiolidae > Euprymna > Euprymna scolopes. The sequence continues at coordinate 138,107,131 of NC_136486.1, forward strand.
TTTCTGGTGCCACGCGCCAGCATTCGCGATGTAAGTATCAGAATGTTGACTCACAATCAGTAATCCATTACGAGCCGCAGCTTTTCTTTCGCAGATTTTCTAATAGCGAGGTAAATACTTTCGAAGAAGCCACATATTCTTAGGGGTATAACATTCTACACCTAGTCTAGTCTACACCTAGATCTTTTTTTCGTATGCAGCTAATTCTAAGTAAAAACTGTATATTCTGGAATTGTATGCAGAGCTGATCTGATAATTAGTTCATTGCAAACTTCCAATTGCCAATCTAGACCCTCAATCCCTGGTCAAATGTACCAGATACCTTTTTCACTAGAGAAATAGCTGCATAGACTAGTTAAACCTCGAATCGCTGAGACCGTGTCACTTTTTATGGTTGCCTACTTTCAAATTTATATGTCTTGTCCAATTTGTTTTACATTACTTGTACGTCAACTTGAGCTGTATCGCCTTATGCAGTGCAGATTGTGAAATTCCATGCACCAGAACATGACTGAGATAACAATTGATGGACATAAGGATCACTCGTTGCTTCCACCAGGTTTCAAATCGTTTAGCGCTTGCCGTCGACTTAGACACTCCCGTATCTACTAATAATGAACATTGACCATCATCTATTTTTGTTGACAGCAAGAGTTAATTTTGCTTTCATTTTTTACCTAACAAAGAGTGGAAATGATAACTTGTGGACGAGATGCCTGGACAGCTGCGAAATATGTTACCGAACTCATTGCAGCGATAACATTGTAATCTCTTTCGTACTCGTATCACGTCGACTACGGCCCACCCTAGACCAGAAATAGAACCCCTACATATATAGCACGTACAGCTAACGTGCTTATCGCTAGCAGATGAAGATTCCATATTGACTTACAAATTTTCAAATAGCGTACAATTAGCTGATGTTGTAATTAGCGTACATTTGGTGATGTTGTAATTAGTTCTGCTTGCTTAAAGATGTTACCAGCTCGGGCTAATAAGTCGTCAGTTTTTTATTCGTCAACTGATGATGACGCACACAAAGTCCTAGTATTATCCTCAGGGTAGTCCACAAAAACTCACATAATAATCCAATAAACGTCGACCGTTATCCTGCGTTTAAGTCAACGTTTAAGGCCCCGTGATCGAGTCAATAACTGCTTCCATGATAGAATTAATACGTGTATTAAAAGCTGTATAAATGATGTGTAATTTTGTGTCAAAAATATATTTCATGCCCAGTTAGTTAGACTATTGTCTAGGTTAGTTTCGTTAATCTGAAAAGACTGACTGTTGCTGTATATTTGTACTCTGCACTACTTACATCTAAGCTCAGAGTTTTCAACTATAAATGATAGCAGACAGTCTAGTTACAGTTCCATTAAACTGTGATATTATACGTGTGCGACATAAGGTCAATGAATATATATATATATATATATATATATATATATATATACATATATACAAGGTTTCATGTTCCTGGATATGACCGTAAACTATATCCTGTGATGAGGTGCCAGTTTGTGGGCTCTGGGGAGTGTGGATCCACCCTTTAATTACCATTGCTGCCAGGTCTGACCCGGAGTGGTAATACCTGTTAGGATCCCAACTATGGTTTAAATAGAAACCGATTTGAAAACAACAAATATATACTTCGGATTCGGCATTAAATAACCCGAAAAGGGTTGATATGCCGTAAAACAAAAACAACCTACCATTTTTCAATATTTATAAAGACAATGCTTGATACGCAAGTAGAGTAAGGTAATAAGTTTTGAAAATATATATCACAGTGAAGCTACACATATTTTTTGTTTCGTACTCGTGACGAATCCTAACAGGGATGAAACGCGGAAATTTTCTGTAGCTTAATTGCCATATATATACTCACAACTTTCTGTATAGAAATATATATCTACACACACACACACACACACACACACACACATATATATATATATATATATATAATATATGTGTGTATGTGTGTGTGTGTGCGTGTGTGTGTGTTGAGTTACTGTATATTAAAGGCTAAAGAGGTATACGTAAAATAAAATTAAAAATGTTCGGAATAATTTTATTACATAATGTATCAAAAATATAATTAGTACCAACTCATATAAACTTTAACCCTAATTAGCAACAACAGCCCTTAACATCTGTGCTGGGTCTTGACTGTAAACAACTCGTCAGTAATTCTCGTCAGTAATTCTTCGTGCCACTAATTCATCCATATGCAAATTAAAATCACGTATATAAATGAATAAATATATATATATATATATATATATATATATATATATATATATATATAATATAATCCATTATATAATCCATATATATATACACACACACACACATATATATATATATATATAATATAATCCATTATATAATCCATTTACACACTTAATTTTTACAATTATTCTTTTTTACGTCCTCGATATTGTATCCTGACAGACTAAAAATTGGTTCTGCTGCTGAGATAATAGTATATTCTGTAAGGAAAATATAGTAAAGAATACCTATTAACGTGATATATATAATGTTGTATAATCTATGTTTCTGTTGCTATAATTAAAATTTATTCTATCAACTTTAACATAGTCATAAATGTTTAAATATTTTTATGGCTTCAGTGTTTAAATCTGCACTAATTAAATAGAAGCTAATTGAACTGTTTTTTTTTACAATGTAAATAAAATGTATTCACAAACTAGTCCATATGCTTTAAAAATGTCCTGGATTTTTTTTCATATAGCACGTAACGAGCTGTACTATCTTGATCGTTAACTGCGCTTATCACGAATTTCTGGTTATAGTGGATGTATCACCTATTCATTTAACAATCAATAATTCTCGTGTCTCTTTAACGTTTGCTCTTGCCAGAGCATAACCCTATTTGAGCCTGTCCAGTTTAATTTTACTAGGCCGAGCGACCTCTCAGCCTTCTGCCCTGTATTTACACGTGCTCAGCTGTTGTGTTCACCCAGTGTGCTGAACCAATTTAGTTACGTCATCATCTTCAGCTATTTCAGAATTGCAAATCTTATATGCAAACCAGAAGCCTATGGATATTGCCGCGCATTTCCATAATGCACTGTAAAATATTGCATAGTAACGGTGAATTGTGGTGAATACCGGAATTGGAAGAGTGAAATTATTTGCATATAAAAATTAAAATGTTATATATTTAGCGGTTTATGATTAAAACTTAAGTCGGAGTTTGACGAATATTAGAGGACGGGTTAATCTCATGCATTACTTGAAAAACAACAATTAAATAACATGTGTATGTCTTTGATTAAAATATGTATTTGAGGGTTTAGACTACAAAATAAATACGTATGAGAAATAGTTAATATTATTTACTAAATCAAACTTTTTACTCACTATTATGAAGGCGATTAGGCAGTGGTTCACGTAGGACTTACTGGGTAGAAAAAATCTGGGGATTTTATTTTACGGTGGAAATTAAGTCATTGCCGGGTTTTTTTGTTAAATTTCCAATATATTATGTGTTTGATCTGGCGTAGTTGGAAATCCTATATTCATGATATTATAAACCCGTCTGGCACTATGTAATCCAGACATTTCTGCTCTCGAGTTAAGAGCACACTCGCAGTGAACAGCAGGGACCTTTCCCTTTAATATTGTAACCGCTAACAATCACTACAGCATTGGCGACGAATGGATTCGAGAGAAAAACCCAAAGGGATTTGTTTTGAATAAGCAACAGACTTCTAGTCAACAAACTCGTATTTCTAACGGCTTTGAAAACGTAAATGCTCGTTCCACAAAGTGTTTACAACGGCAATAAAACAAACAAACAAACGGCCTCACCTCTGGAAAATTGCATTTTTCAAGAATACAACGCCTTCTATTGCTTAAAAAGTTTCAGTTACTCTATTTCTAACGTTTAATGGTATTTTCCGTCTCTTCATCCGAAAGTCTTCAGTTGTGGACAGTCTGTTAAAAAAATGAACGTTATGGAGAAAATAATCACGATTGGTAGCTACATGATTTTGTTTTCTCGGTAAAACATAGAGAAAAGGGGATTATATATCTATCAGATCTACGAAGGATTGAAACCACATTTATTCCATTACGAGAATTCAATACTACAAGACAAATACGCGACGGGATTTCTGCATTCACTTCGTTTATTATTCGAAATTTTCTGGACGCAAAATGCATCGTATTTTTATTCGAGAGAGAGCTAAAATTTTGTTTTTGATTCGCTGTTGAAAATTCTGTTTAAACTTCTTTCACGTGATTTTTTTCTCTTCGATAATATTAATTTGGCATATTCTCCTCCATAAAGTTCGGGCTTTCAGTTAATTATTTCTTAGACAGAGATTTATTTAGTTGGTGTATTTATCTATTTACTTCTTTAATGGAAGACATTTCAAGGAACTAGTTAAAATGATAGGTTTACAATAAATTAAGAATTAAAGAAACAAAGAGACAAAGAAAAAGAAAATAGGGGAAAGGAAAAAAGAAGACAAGGATAGTAGACAAGAGAATCGGGAAAAGAAGAAAAATAGACAATGAATCTAAAAGAAGAGAAAAAAGGAATACCAAGGAATGTTTAACCGCTTAAAGACTCGGTGATCTCATCACTATGAGCAGAGAAAGAGTATAGTTACATCCTATGCAACAATGTGAGAAAATTATTGTTACTCTAGATGATATAATCCGAACACGACGATTTTATATCAAAAACAAACAAACTAGTGGCTGATAAACACGTGACAGAGGTTTTCTCAACATGCGATCAGGTATTATTATATAGGGAGAGAGTAGTTCTACCACTGTCCCTCCAAAGGAAGATGTTAAAAGATTTTCACACATGACACTCTAGTGCCACCAGAATTAAAAGTTAAATACCTTCATACGTTTACTAGGAACAAAACATGGAAAATGATAATGAAGAAATGGTCAAAACATGAAGAGGATGTGCACTAGCTGGTAAAGCGCCACCAATTCAATTTAGCCTATGGCGGAACGCTGACTACATGCTCATAGATACACGTCGACTACATGGGACCACTTGATGTACAGTGCTACCTCATAATAGTGGACAGCGTCTCTAAATAGCCTGAAGTCTTTAGGCGTAAAAAGCTCAACTACTGATTCCATTATAAATCACTTTATGAGGTCGTCTGTTTAGTGTTAGATAACATCATTCAGTTTACACCCAGAAACTTTGAAGTGTCCATAACGGACTTCCAGTTGGACCACGTTAGAACTTCGACTTACCACTCCAGGTAAAACGGAAATGCGAAAGATTTTTGGATACCTTGAAAAGAGCTTTGAAGTAAGCAAAGGACACTCCATCCGAAAAAGCGTTGCAGCGATTTCTTTATGCGGACCGCATATCGCCTAGCCAAAATACACCATCCTAGATGTTTCCTGCGCAAGTGATTTAAAACACCAATCAAGTTTCTCAATAATATTATAAATGATCACCATTCACATACACACAAACGCGCGCGCACAAACACACCTATATATACATTATATATATATATATATATATATATATATATATATATATATATATATATATATCCAGAGAAGACCCTAATTTACCTTATATGTGCTTTCGGGTTGCACTTGCTTACACCACCGCATTTATATTCGCCCCCTATCGCCCCCACAACAGCAAAGTTATTATCTTTAAGAGTATATCTGAGAAAATTGACCACATCTTGTCTGTTCATCCCTCGGCTAACATTCACGTTTGCGGTGAATTCAATGTTCATAATGTGGAAGCGCTGACTCAAAAAGGACAGATGATGAGGGGTGGTTCTCTTATGATTTTGCCATTGCCTATGAGCTCACTCAGATTGTTCACGAGCCCACCCGTGTGCCCAATACTACCGGTCAGTACGTTAGCGTTCTAGACCTTTTTCTCTCAACTTCCCCTGAGCTATGTTCATGTTCCGTTCTATCGCTTCTGGGCTCCTCCGACCACTCTGTTATATCAGTTTAGATAAAAATGACATGTAATAAGTCTTCAGACGTACCTCTCCACCGTACTGTATACCGATACTGTAAGGCTGACTGGAATAGATTCCGTACATTCATACCTAATCTACCTCTCCATTCCAGGTTTAAAAAGGATGTGTCCTCTATAGTATCACACCTGACCGAATAGTTTATTGTAGGCATAGACCGATTCTTACAATCTAAAAAAAATCCAGCCAGTCATTGTTCTCCCCTGAATGTGCTGCTGCCATCGCACACAGAAATCACTTTTTTCCAAATCTACCAACGTAATAGATGCACTGAGGCTAAAGCTGCTTTCAGAAACGTCAGCAACCACTGTAAAAAGTAATAAAGAATGCAACAGAGCTATATGCTCAATCCGTTAAATCCAAAGTAGCGAAGGAGCGGCTTGGTTCCCACCAGCTTTGGCAAATATCAATAAGGATCCTGAACAGAAGCGTTCGTTCTATCCCAACCATTGTCAATGGACCAGAGATCATCTCGTCAGCATCAAACAAGACCAAACTATTTGCCAAGAACTTCCCAGCAACTTCTCCCCTATGCGATGAAGGCCATCAACTCCCCGTATTTCCTCTTGCAACACACATTACGCTAGGTAACATACACATATATGTGCGTGAGGTCGCCAAGCTAATCAAGAATCTTGATTCTAGTAAAGCAATAGACCCTGACGGTATTTCAATTATAGTTTTAAAAAAGCTTCAAGCAGAACTTGCCCCCAAACTTACAAAACTGTTTAAGCGTTGCCTTAATGAGAAGTGCATTCCAACAACCGGAAAAAAAAACTCATATATATGCCTGTATTTAAGAATTCAGGTGATAAGTCATCTCCCTCTCAGTACAGACCTATAAATCTCCTGTGTGTCATGAGTAAGTTGCTGGAATCTATATTAAATAGAGAAGTAGTCAACCACCTCAGCAGAAATGACCTTCTTAGTGACACACAATATGGTTTGCGTTCTGCTAGAGCTACAGCAGATGTGCTATATGTTATATCTCATAGGATTAGCGAATCTCTCGACAAAGGCTTCATTTCTAGGGCATTCGATAAGGTATGGCATAAAGGCCTACTTCACAAGATGTCCAGCTACGGTATAACTGGAAATTTTTTCTCAATCATTAAATGATTTCTCTCTAATAGGCTCATAATCGTAGTGTTTGATAAACAGAAATCAGAGGCCCACAGTATTAATGTGTGAGTCCCTCAGAGATCCATCCTGAGCCCAACTCTCTTCCTGATCTACATCAATGATCTCCCAAAACACATACTTAAGTCATTCGTTGACATCTATGCTGATAGCGTGACCATCTATGGAAACACATCAAAGGCCGTAAATGACAATGTTCTCTCTGATTCTCTCTCTTCTGATCTTGAGCGCGTGGTACAATGGGGTAAGAAGGAGCTGGTTACCTTTAATGGGTCTACAACCAAGCTCCTATCTTTATATCATAAACGCTCCGATCCCCATCTGCCATCAATTGAAATAGATTGCTCTCGTCTAGGGGAGGCCCCATGTTTTGATGAGCTTCTGGTTTTGCCCTTTACTCATGATCTTAAATTGAAAACATGCATCAAGTCTGTGGCCAATGTCACTGGGAATATGCTGGGATCGTTCTACCGCTCCAGAAGATATCTCACTATTGATGCAATTCTCTATCTATATAAAAGCCAAGTACGTCCAAGGATGGAGTACTGCTGCCACATCTGGACAGGGTCTGCTAAAAACAGCCTATCCTGCCTTGACAGAGTTTCAAAATAGACTTCGTGGCTTAGTGGAGGATGCCATTTTCTCTTCCCTGCAACCTCTCTCCAACAGAAGGGACTTTGTTAGCCTATCTTTATTTTATCATTATTTCCATAGCAAGTGCTCGTCTGAGCTCCAATCTCTGGTTCCCACTCGCTAATCTTTCCTGAAAAACACCCGTCTAGCATAAACTACTGTCAATAATTTTGCCTAGTCTTTATCGTTGCCTAAATTAAAACGTAGATTCCGTGAACAAAGCTTCTTTCTTAGAACTGCACACCTGTGGAACTCTGCTATTTGCCTGTTTCCCTCCTGACTTCAACTTGGATGTCTTCTAGTCCAACATAAACAAATTCCTGATGAACCGCCCCCTTAAGTAATGACACTTTATCAAATTTCCGATACTAACTATTACTACGAGACTATCCCATTGATTACTGTACACACAATAACCCTTATTCCCGAGTGGCTTCTGGGCTTTGATAAGTGGTGACCCCCATATATATAAAAATGTATATATGCGTATATATATTCAGGGGATATGTGGAACTGGACGCTAGAAGGGTCAGTTGCTCAGTATTGAATGATAGTCACTGTTATGTATTTTTCTCTATGCTCAAACCACCATGTTCTTTCCTTGTCTTTACTCCTTATTATCCCCATTTTTGTATAGTGTTGAATGTTTTCACTTACTTTTCTGTGGCTTATGTACTATATGGTCCTTTAATTTATTCCTTGAAATGAAACTTCAGCAAAATATATGCCATATTACTTTTATTATGTTTTTCAATTACAATTTATAATAAAGATGACAGATTACTCCATTTAGTATGGTTACAATGAAGCGGATTCTGAATAATTAAAGCAACACAGCAATATGTATAAGAAGTTTAATTCCATTGATATTAACTTTTCCCCTAAATATAATGTGATCTCATATGCTGCTAGATAAGGCGTATGGATATCATCTGGCCTATGGACCTATAGCAAATATATTATTACCTAGAAGAATATCTGTATGCAAAATTTAATAAAATATATTTATGTAGATGCAAATAGAAACACTATCTAGACAACAGCTTCAAAATTGTTATTCTTTTTCGAGAGATAGTATCTTAATATATCGATACGCCAATGATTGAATATCACTTACCATGAGGAATCAGTGCATCATATGAGTACATTATATTTCATAAAGGTTTCTTTCGATGTACACACTTACTATATCGAATCAGTTTGAATTGTAAACTATTATTGCGTGTTGAGCTCACAGGGATGTGCTTAATACCTCGGAGACCCCGCAATTGCGGGGGGAGCGGAAGGCCCCTGGATGCCTTAAGGCCTTTTTTAGCAGTTCCTGTTTTCCTAATGATGATTACCGATACCGGTCATTTTTTCGCGTTCTCAATCATTCTTACCATGCCCATTTCAACGTGCACACTCGTAAACACACATACACATGCAGATACGCATAATTTGTCATTCTCTTCGCCATAAAGACGTATATTCTCTCACTTCAGTGGTGGTGGAACTCTCAGGAATTATTCCAGTCGGTAAAATTGACCAGATCAAGAGAGGCCATCGATAACATCTGAATGAAGAAAGATGACAATCCAAATAGGGTTGTATCATTGCAAGGAAATGTCTTGAAGAAAAAGAAACTAGATAATTCGCTATAGGTAAGAAGAAAATATATACATCAATATGACGTTAGTGTAGATATTGTGTATACCGGTGAGTGTGAGAGACGTAACCGGAAAGGGATTAGGACAAGATGACAGCAACATTCACGTTTGTGCGTATGATCTTGTGTGTGTGATCTTGTGTGTATGATCTTGTGTGTGTGATCGTTTATGTGCGGGCAAACCCGTACAGGTGGTTTCTTTCTAGCAGGGATCTATTAGAACACCAGTAACGTTGAATGATTACAAATTACCAACCATGGAAATACAGTAGAGATGTATAATTATACTACCTGTGTGTGTTTTATAAGTATGATTGCATAGAAATAAAATTATATGAGACATAGATAATTGTTTGTATATGTATGTATATTTGATTACATATGTATTATTTTAATTTTTTAAATTTTTATTTTATTCAATTTTCACCCCAAACAAGGCACAGTGCCACTTTGAAGCAGGGGGCTACTATTAGGGACTTAATTAACGGGGTCATTATGAAGGGAGAAGAGTAGAACGATGTGTGGTAACATAACACTTGAACTTCTGCATACCATTGCAGTTGGGAAAGCAGGATCCCGGAAGGATTTCCAAAGACCCGCAGTTCTGGGGAAGAAACTATTGGAGTAAAAGGCTTTCTTGCACCTAGGGATCTCTACTGTAAAAGGATGAGACTTAGTAGCTTGTCGGGTTTGTCGGGGGTAGTTACGTCGGGGAGGTACAAGTGTTTGCAGTTCGTCAGAGCATTCACCATTAAAGTATTTGTAGAACAGGCAGAGGGATGCAACGTCTCGTCGATGGGACAGAGGTTGAAGCCTAGATGACAGTTCAGGACCTATCAGGTTGGCGACTCTCTTTTGAACCCTGTCCAGGAGTGAGAGACAAGCAGATGATGCACCAGCCCAGATGTGACAACAGTACTCCATACATGGGCGAATGGTTGCCTTATAGAGGTATAGGATACTGTCAGGCGTAAGTAGTTTTCTAGCACGGTAGAGGGAGCCAACCTTCCTTGCAGCAGCCTTGGCAATGCTCTCAATGTATCTATTCCAGTTCATATTCCCTGTAAACGTTAGGCCGAGGAGTTTAAAAGAAGTACTTTCAGGCAATGTGTTCTTGGCAGTTGCTATTGGTGGTAGAGAAGGTTTCTTGTAGTTATTGAAGGAAACAAGTTAGTCTTAGCAGCATTGAATGTGACCAACCATTTTTGTCCCCATTCCACTATGGATTGGAGGTCATCCTCTAGTGCTTCTGCCATTTCCTTGGATATGTGTTCATTTGTTTTCCCCTCATATAATAATGGCTGTAACACTAATCAAATAAAAACATGTAACCAATTCACATTCCTATAATCAAGTTAATAAATAGCTAAGATACCGATTGAGTTTAATGCGTTACAATACGTAATTATAAGAACTGATATAACATCAGAAACTGTGAAAGAGAGAAAAAGAGACAGAATGGATATCTATAATCTGTAAACAAATTAAACTTGATTGTAATGTAGTGTATGGGCATTTCCTGTGTAAAAATTATATTAAGCATAAATACTTCACTCTTAATAACATTCATACTATATCAAACAGATGAGATAACTTCGTTTGACAGATCTTTCTTTGCTATATTGGCTGTTGAGGTCTCCTCTACGAGAAATGTTGTCAATTCGAAGTATACATTTTTTTTCAATTTCTGGTGATACTATATCGTGATTTAGTATTTTCTGAAGAATAACTTATTTGTTTACTTGAGAGTCCATAGATAAAAAGATCCGGGGTTAGATGTTTATTCATAAACGGCTCGTAAAACACGTAATGTAATTGTTTAAGAAAATATTGATAAAATGAATTAAATCATGGTCACAGGAATGTACATTTATATTGTGCACACGCACATTATATATATATATATATATATATATATATATATATATATATATATATATATATATCAATATATAAGTATAAGCGACAAATATAATCTGCGTGAAATAGTGCTAAATGTGTATATAACAGTAATTTACAGAAGGACACACAAAGCAGATGTAAATGTTCTACACAACATAAAGCAAATTAAAGATATTACTTTTGAATGAACACAGCTGATAAACGTTTTACTAATTCTAATATTTATATATAATTATGTTTGTGCACATTTATATTATTGCGTTGTGTAATGAGATCCCATAGTCGTATGGTGGAGATTCCGTATAGTATAATATATCGGGAACGTTTTCCTTCGTGAAATACGTGTTTAAAGATAGCTCAAGCGTGTATACACACATTTACTTAATTGTGGTAATCTGGTGTTCTGGCTTCTTTAAAAAGATTATAAACTAAGCATAAAATAACAGAATAGATGAATCTCGTCTACCTCTTGGATAATGATTTAACAAACTTGACAATTGTTACTTCTTTATATTTTATTATGACGCCTTCTGAATTCCATTTTCCACGAGCGACTTAGTAATTTTGTGGTATGTTTTTTTTTTAAATAACCAGTTAAGTCATGGCCTGTGGTCATAATAACTACAAAACAAAATTTTACGAATAAGTTAAAGAGTTAGGCCGATTTAAGTGAGTATATAAAATATATAGGGTAAATGGTATGGGAAATGTAAACATTTTCAAGGAAGGAAAACATGATCGATGTGTTTTTGCCCGCGTCTCTGTATCTCGGGAGTGCGATGAGAGTATATGATACAAACAGGTACAAGGAATATACGTGTATATATATATATATATATATATAATTTAAAGGAGATTAGAATAATAGTCTAAAGAGCTAAGTGTATTTTAATGTAATAGTGAAATTACTAGTTTAATTAAAATACAGGAAATGCTCGTTGTAATTTAGATATATAATAAGCTCTATAGTTAAATTTCCTAGAGCTAATTCAATATTAAGTAATGTGATTTATAATTTAAAAATTTTTAAATTTTTTTTTTAAATTTAAAAATCAAAATTTAATTAAATTAAAAATCAGTTTCATAAGAAGGAACAACAACAAAGTCAATTATCTGTACGATCGTTTCGGAAATCCGTGCTTTTTATTTGTGGTATACATGAAGTCACGTAGAACAATTATACATAGTTTTTTTGGTAAGCACGGTCTCCTCATCAGCAAATTTAGGAGGATTTCTATTGAATTGAAAAGACACCAATTCAATAGAAATCCTCCTAAATTTGCTGATGAGGAGACCGTGCTTACCAAAAAACTATGTATAATTGTTCTACGTGACTTTATGTATACCACAAATAAAAAGCACGGATTTCCGAAACGATCGTACAGATAATTGACTTTGTTGTTGTTCCTTCTTATGAAACTGATTTTTAATTTAATAAAATTTTGATTTTTAAATTGTAAAAAATGTTAAAAAAAATTTTAAATTATAAATCACATTACTTAATATATATATATATATATATATATATATATATATATATAAATCCCAAAACATAACAAACAATAAAATGGTGAAGTATATAAGAAAAAGCCACAATTAAAATAATAGAGATAAAAACGAAAGTAAGGTAAACACAAAACTGGTTGTCTCTCTATTACACATATATAAATAATTGCTATACATTATCTACCAAGACAAAAATAAATATAAAAAAGGTTTGATAGTATTGCAACGAAATGTTTAAAAAGGAGATTAGACTAATGTCTTCACAAATGTTGCTTTAAAGATAAAATGTAAATCCGTCATCAATTCGGTAATTAAACTCAAATAAGAAGACAGCAATAGTTAACAAATTATATAATTACAAAAATAAAAATTACAAATTTCTAAAGTCCTTCTTTTAGAGTTCATGTAAATTCGCAAACAATTAAATATAATAAAACAAATAAACATTAGGAATTCTGATAAATAGTCACGTAAAATGACATACGCACACTTAATAGTTTACCTCATTATCCTTTTGCTTGTTAACAACTTACATAAACACAACAAATTATATAAATACTAGCAGACACTTTCCCGTTTCTATTACAGAGATGGTTTTCTGTTTACTACGTTATATGCTGTTTATATTTAAATTGTTTTGCTTATGGCAAATACATGTTTCATTACATATTTGTTCATTAACATACCAGTATATGTACTCTTAATATATATATATATATATATATATATATATATATATATATATATATGATGAAAATAATAGAAATAGTATTCCGACAGAATAAGGAGATACAAAAGAACAAACCAATTATGTGTTGATCATTGGAACTTTCTTATTTAATACAGAGAAAATCTCAAAATATAGACGTAACTTTGATGAACACATAACTTACTTTTTCCATATATATATATATATATATATATATATATATATATATATATATATATTAACATTATAGACGCTTTGTCTATAAATTCTCTTTTTTTATTTTTTTATCTTAATTGTTGAACACCACTTTTATTCCTCCATCCCTGACGATGAATAAATATATGACTGGATAGTAGTATGGCTTACGACAAATATAGCGATTACCCAAACAAATTCCTGCAATAAGTTCAGCCCATTAAAAAGAAAACAAATAGAATTAATAGATTTAAACGTCTATTAAATTAAATTCACGGTCTACACGCATATACATATATATATATATATATATATATATATATATATATATATATATATTAGAGATAAGAATATATAATTATAATAATTAATATATATATATATATATATATATATATATAATTTGTCATGTTTCATTAGAATATCAAACAAGCACATATATTTTCGCAAAGTTGTCTTGATTATTAATGTACAAGATCCAATAATTTTAGTATTTTAACTCACGGAATGTCTTTATTTTTATGAATTTGTGAATTAAAGATGTAATTTATTTGATAACTGTTATTAATAAATTACGTCTATTCAATTTATTCTTTGTTATATATTAGAAGTTGTATATTAATTTGATAATATTTTATTAATTAAAGATGTATTGTTAGTTTAGTTAATTAAAGATGTATTGTTTTTCAATACATGTTTATAATTAAAGAACACCCTTAATTTATAAACATGTTTATAATTAAAGATATCTATGAATTGTATAGTAATGGCTTAATTAAAGATGGCTGTTTATTTTACTACATGTTATTAATTAAATATGTTTTTAGATAGCATCTTATTATTTAAAGATGCATTTTTATTTGATTACATGTTATTAATAAAATGGGTCATTTATTTAGCAGCGTTTTATTAATTAATGAGGTTTTTCCATTTGGTAACATATTAATTTTTATATATGTATTTTTTTATTTTACTACATGTATCTTACTTGGTGACATGTTATTTGTTAAAAGTTCTTATACTTTGACCCCATGTTATTATTTAAAGAGGTCTAGTTATTTGATAAAATTTATTTTAACTTAATATATCTTTTTTATTTGATAACATGCCATTAAGTACAACTATTTCTGTTTGGTGTCATGTTAGTAATTGCAGATTTCTTTTTATTTTATTACATGCTATTCATGTAACATGTATTTAGTTTTATTACATGTTATTTATAAAAGATATGTTAATAGATACCATATTAATAATTAAAGATGTGTATATTTGTTAACATGTTTTTAATGAATAATGTGTTTATTTCATAACAGGTTAATAACAAAATATGTATTTTATTTGATAACATGTTCACAATTAGAGATGTCTTTTAATTTGATTGCATGTTTATAATTTAATATGTCTTTTTTGGTTAGATATCATGTTATCAATTCAGAGGTCTTTTTATTTCATAACATGTTATTTATAAAAGGTAGCATCTTATGTAAAGACATGTTATTAATCAACGATTTCTCTCTATTTGATTACATGTTATTTATTAAAATCCCCTTCGTATTTGATGATATGATCAAAATTTATGATATATTTTTCTTGGATGAAATGTGATTATTTAACGATTCCTTATAATTTGATAATATGTTATAGATTAAAGATGTCCTTTGATTTGATAACCTATTATTTGAAGATAGTTTTTATTTTATAACATGTTTATAATAAAAAAGTATATTTTAATTAACGTGTTATTTATAACTTATGCCATTTTATAAGATATTATTAATAAAAAAATCGTTTTATTGTATAACATGTCATTACTTAAAGATGTCGTTTCATCTGTTTGCATGTTATAAATAAATTAATATAAATAAAATATATATTTCATTTGTAATGACACTCTATAATAAAATGTGTTTTTGTTACATAAGATGTTATTAATAAAACGTGTCTTTTTTTAATAATATGATATTAATCATTGATTTCCTATAATTAAATTACATATTATTTATTAAAGATGCATTTCTATTTGATAACGTTTCTTATTAAAAATATCAGTTTCTTTGAAAACTTGTTATTTTTGTAAGATGTCTTTTATGTGATAACATGATATACATTTAAATTGGGTTTTATTGGATTTAATGCAATCTAGCATAAATGTATTACGTTTGATTACTTGGTATTAATAAAAATGTCTTTCTGTTCGATATTCTATTATCATATTGAGATGCATGTTTGTTAGATTACATGTTATTAATTAAAACTGTGTCTGAATTTGATAACATGTTAGTACTAAAAGATACATTTTTATTTAGAAACGTGTTTATTATTTAAAATGTGTTTTTTAATTTAAAACATGTTCTGTATAAAGGATTTATTTTTATTTGGTGACATACTATTAAAATATGCTTTTTGATTTGATAACGTGTTATTACTTACAAGTCTATTTTAATTTAGTAACATGTCATTGATTAAAGATGTATTTTATTTCATAACATGTTTATCATTATAATTGACATTTTATTTAACTACATGTTATTAATTTAAGACGTCTTTTTATTTGATTACATATTATTAATTCAAGATTTTTTCATTATTTGATGACATGTTTTTATAAAATACTTTCAATAAAAAATATGCAATATTTTTTTAATCATAAGCATGTTATCAAATTTTAAGGCATCTTGGATGAAATAAATCGAAGATATTTTTAATTTGATGATATGTTTATAATTAAAATGTATTTTTATTTAAAAATCATTATTTTAATTTGAATCTCTTTTTATTCGATAACATGTTATAAATAAAATGTGTTTTTTTTCTATTTTATAACATTTTATTAATATAAGATGTAATTCACTTTGATACAATTTTCTTTATTAAAGGGGTATTTTATTTCATAACATATTATTCATATAAAATGTATTTTGATGGCATCTTTTTAATGCAACGTGCATTTTTATTTGACTATATGTAATTAATATCGATATCTTTATATTTGATAAAATATAATAATTTATAATCCTCATAATTTGATAAGATGTGTTTAATTAAAGATATATTTTTAGTTGATAAATGGTTATTAATTTTTTAAATAACATGACATGATGAAAGGTGTTTTTTGATTTGTATTACACGGCATTAAGCATGTCAGTTTTGAGAAAAGCCATCTATTTAATATGTGGTTTTGTTGATAAAATATTTATTATTAAATGTGAACTTTTTAATGAAATGCTTTTACAAAAGAGTATATTTTGTTTGATAACATGTTAATAATTTAGAAATATTTTTACTTGAAATAATATTAACTTAATAACACGTTGTAAATGAAGGGTGCTTTATAACATGTTAGTAATTAAATATGTATTTATTAGATTACATGTTATCAAGTAAAGATGTTTATATATTTGATAAGAGGTTTCTAATTATATGTGTATTTTATTTGGATTACATTATATAGTATAGTATTCATGGAGGAGAATTTAGTCACAACAACGATTATTTATTTCATCATTTGTTCAAAACTGACTCTAGCGGATTGTTAATAGTTTTAAATTATATTTGGAGTGAATGTGAGTAAATTTGAGCATAATTTGCCATAGAGAAGTGGGGACTGCTGCATGTTATGGGACCTGTTGCACAACCTTTAATGTTTGTAATAAAGGCTCTAAAAGGTAGTTTATTATGGTGCAAAGAGTAACCCCATCTGTAGAAAACATATATCCTAAAATTGCAACTATTTACCCTCCATATTCTGCATTCGCATTAGTCTTGTCAACAAGTATACCCCTGGCAGTGTTCCTATTGTTAGAATACATACAGAACAGTCATTTCTCTTGTGGAACAGACACTCTTGCACCACTACAATGCTGAGGTATATGTTTCAGATATTCACTTTATATGTGATTTCTTCTTTATAAATAAAATTGAGTACGGTCTCTTAATTTTTGCATAATTTCTGTTCCTTTCCTCCACATACGTCTAAAAATTCAGTGTGTCCATATCACTTCCGCCATCAACTCTAATACATATAAGATGTTCAACAATCGTACCATGTTTTTATTTGGCAGTTGTTTACACTTAAGATTTTGCTCTTTCAATTTATAATTTATTAAAAATAATATCGCTTATATTAATATTAGGTATAACAAAACGCGAGCCATTCAAACCCAAGAGGAAGGCATTTTTATTTAATAGTGAACATCGACCGGATAATATTATTACATTTTTACTGCGAGTTTGAATTGCTGATTTTCTTGATATTTTTTAATATTTTTAAAAATAAAATACATGAACTAACATCTACTAACAATAAGTAAATTACACATTGTTTTTAACCCTCAGGTTACCCTAATTAATACAAATTTATCTTTTACAACATCCTTTTCATAAGATTTTTAAATGTCAGTACAGCGTAGTTACAAAAAATATTCTCCTCCTCATGTAAGTAAGGGGCTTAATTTAATAACATTAATATTCAGCGCGGTAACATAAGCGCAGAAGATAGCATATTTTAAAAATATTCTTCAGTACATTTGATAAAATTTCAAATAAATATATGAATTTAAAATAATGTATACTATAATTACGATATTAACACGCAAACTATTTTAATGGGTGAACACTTTACTGTTATATATAACACTATCTAAGGGCATTTATTATAAATATATAAATAATGAGAATAATAATTTAAATTGTCTGTTGAATATTTAAGTCTATGTTAAACACACTATATATTCTTGAGAATAAAAAGGCGGACTTAAGATAAACACAATTGTTTCGTTCGTAAACATTTTGTAATAAATAAACACTTACTTAAGAATATAATCAATCACAAAACTGAATTTATTTGTATTTGTAAAAGGTAAGTCTATTCCTCTAAATTGGTATGCATTTTTGAATAATCTTTTTATGGTGTTATTCTTTTTAATGCTCTTTTGTAAGATATCGACAGACATTTCTGCTCGTCCGTTAGATTGATGGTTATAAGTTGGTGTTGTGATAGTCTAATGAAAAACCCAGCCATTATTCGTGATAATTAAAAAGTAATCAATAGATACATAATAGAAGCGCTTGGTTAAATTGATATCTACGAAATAAATTGACGTTTGTAAATAGTTATTTGCATATAAATATAATACAGATTTTATTCTCTTTTAATTTTATATTTTCATTTAATTTCTTAGGAAGAGTAATAATAACGGAATTAATATCTATTGTAATGTAATGTATTATTTGATTTTTTTATTAAAACTGGCTTTTATCTAAGCCGCATGTGTCGCCGGTGACACGTATACCGTAATAAGGATCTCGATGCATTTCTTATGTATTATGTTATCAAATTAGATTGGCAAATAAATACATCGTTTTTAAGATAAATACTTTTTGTATCACTTTACCTTATTTTAAAACTTTTATTAAATGCCATTATTTAGAGATTTCAAAACGAAATACTCTATTATATTGTTATAGTGGAATGAACTAGCCCCCCCTCCGGACAATAAGATAGACATTGTAGATATATTCCTCCGGTATTAGAGAGTTCAGCCTCTCGTATTGTACCATTTATAAATACACCTTTGAATTTACGCTATGCTGATAACCTTTGTTGTGATTATCTTATAACGATATATCATTTCGGGAAAGGTGAGCGTGTAATATTTTGGCGACAAAAAATGTTCTTTCTTAGAACTCAAAAAGAAAATAAAAAAGTAAAACTGCCTTCCGGAACGCACGCGCTCGAATGGAAAAAACACGGAAATCTGAAAAGAAATTAGCCCTAAAACTTAAATGATAAAATAATTCAACCAACTTAAAATAATTTTTTTAGAGAATACGACACGAAAAGACAACACAAAGCCAGGACACACAAAAAGTAAATAAAATTTTTTCCAAAAGACAAAAAAACGTAACTCAGAAGAAACAGAAAGAAAAATATTTGTATATATATATATATATATATATATATATATATATATATATATATATATTTATATATATATATATATTTATATATATACATATATATATGCATATATATATAGAAAGAGCGATATAGATAGATAGATAGATAGATAGATAGAGAGAGAGAGAGAGAGAGAGAGAGAGAGAGAGAGAGAGAGAGAGAGAGAGAGAGAACGCGTATGCAGGACAACGGATACCCCATAGCTACAAACACTAAACGGCATGAGGCGAGGTATTTGGTCGTTTTGGAGAAACAAAAACAATAATTAGTGACAATTTTACAATTTTTACAGGACAATAATTTAAGGACTACTGTGAGTCACTTGCCATGAAGCATATCACAACACCAACTTATAACCATCAATCTAACGGGCGAGCAGAAATGTCTGTCGATATCTTACAAAAGAGCATTAAAAAAGAATAACACCACGAAAAGATTATTGAAAAATGCATACCAATTTAGAGGATACCACTAAACCAGAATAATAATGTACATTTTTCATCAGCTAAAGCAATGTTTGCCAGAAAAGGACGTTTGTGTACGACATATTAATTACAAGAAAAAAAGAAAAAGAACTTTATTAAAGATAATTCAAAGTACAGGACGGTGATGAAGTTTTCTTTAAAAACTATCGGACAGGAAAGAATTTTGGGAAAGATGAAATTGTCTAAAATGAGGCGGAAACTCGAGTTTTAGACTTCCGGTTCGTTGAATGTTATTGCTCTTGTGGGCTGCGACGTTGTTTGGATGTACACTTTATTATATATAATTACTTAAATTCTTAAAATCCTATCATTAATTGCTCGCTAGGTTAGGATTGATGGGTTGCATCGTGCTTTTGTGTAGAAACACCTACTTGTGGGACATCAACTTGTGATTATTAGCTGGTTGGATGACCGCGCTCCTTATCGAGACGAATTAGGTCCATTTCACAATCAAATCTAAGCGTGCCTTGCTTGATCTTAGTTGGTTAATAGAATTTCTTGTAGGCGGGTTGTTTCAAATATAAAATGGAAAGTCTTTGTTATTGTTATTCTAGTATTATTATTATTATTATTATTATTATTATTATTATTATTATTATTATTTAAAACATTTTATGTCCTGCTCTTTCGCGTGAGGACTAATATATATATATATATATATATATATATATATATATATATATGTGTGTATATATATATATATATATATATATATATATATATGGAAAGTGCGTCGATAAATATCAAAAACAAAAGGCGTCTTAGAAAATACTGACAGTTCAATAAAAATCTTCGTACAAATAAATATACACTGTATGTATATATATATATATATATATATATATATATACATATGTATGTGTGCGTGTGTGTGTGTGTGTATTATAAAGGGAGCAATCACTTGTACTACCCCGGACACAACTGGAGGTTAAAAGTTAAGGACTGTACCGTAGTGAACGGGATAACAGAGTGTTAAGCCTTAATAATGGAAAACAAATTAAATTTGAATATTTATGGCGATAACTCAGCAATTTGTTGAATATGAGCTTAGAGACAACCATATGTAATCAGCTTGAAAGCAGTCCAGCAGAACAGAATATAACGGGGAGCAGTCTTAGGAAAAAGCTTGAATTTGCGTTTAAATTAAGATGCAGGGAGAGATTAATGAGATTGTTAATCGTGGCTGTAGCTAGACGAGTATCTCTTTAAAAAACGAGGGCATAGATGAAATCTCAGATAAGTAGTTGTAATGAAAATTACGATCGAGCAGATACAAGCTTGCAAACGACTCTGTGAGAAAGAGGTAAGCAGGAGGAAATTGGTCTGCACTTACAGAGTTTTGAAAGCTTTTTTTAGTTTGCCAAGGCGGGATAGGGCGCATTGACCATTACGTGTGATTATGTGGCTTTAATACTAAATTTTGCGACATATTTATCTCCTTATATATAGATTAAATGTGTCGGTAATAAGATTATCTCTAGAGTGTTCGAATGACGTAATTATTTTTTCGGCGACATTTGATATAAGTTTGATGTAAGTTTTCTACTTCTGTTCGGGATTCAATGTCAGACAAAAAAATCATAGAAAAGCGGAGATATAGTGCCAGAAGAACCACATTTATATCTAAGGGTCTAAGCATTCATATGGAAAATATAAAAACTTGATTTTGAATGCGTTAAAACAGACCAAATATGTTTGGCCCATTGCACCAAGTCTTTAAAGTCGATGGAGAGAGGCTAAGAGAGATATTTATCGTTGTTTGCTTATGGAGTTTTAGCATAAATTATAGCGTCATTTGCGTATGTCTCGACAAATAAACTTAGAATGCCATTTGAGAAGTCATTGATAATAATTTGGATGAAATTCCGGCCGAGAATGGATGATTGTGGTATGTAAGTGTTGAAAGTTTTAGCTTGCGACTTATGTCCATCGGTGAATAAAAATAAATCTTTAAAGAGAGGAACGATTTTATTGTTGTGAAGGAATTTCAAGATATTCCATTCCTTTTGGAATTTCATAAAGTAAACCATTAAGCTAAACTCTATTAATTTTCTTTGATAGTTCAAGGGGTATATTTCTGGAGAGTGAATTTTGGTCGACAGATGCATTCATCTTTTATAGACTCCCAGTCTGTACAGTAGCTGGTGATTTCTGGCTGCAAAGGTCTCTTTTGGCTGAGTTAGTTGTAAATTTTCTGTTTAAACTTGATACAAACCTTTCATTCATAACGCACACAGTATTAGTTTATCTGGATGGAGATGTAAAAGTCTTCATTTAAATACAAGGGAAACTATAAAAGCTTTTCAAGTGTTTTGGAAGAATGTGTGTTAAATATAGTAACAGATTTTGCGTACATGAATACTATCAGGGCAAGCATTTTTTTTTTAATTCGTGGTTGTTTAAGCATGAGACACACATAAAAACAAACATATATACATATATATATGCATATATATATAATTATATGTATATGTACTACATATATACATACAATATATAAATATATGTACTAGCAATAGTACTCGTCGTTGACTGGGTTCAAAAGCAGCCTGCAGAAAATGGACTCCGATTTTTGAAAGTATGATAGGTTATGAAAAGGAAGGGCTGTAAAGAGATAGCTTCGAATTTTGGGGTATCAAAACAAAAGCAAAATATGATGAAAGTAAAAATAAAATAGATAAACCCCATAATTTATTATACCATACCTGTTCACACTGAAACACTTATCACAATATTCTGTGGATTTATATTAAAACACCTTGTTAAACTTTGTTAAATATTTCCATTCTATTGTGGTCAGGCGCGAACGAACATCCCATAATTGTATTATACCATATTTCTTCAGACCGAAACATAAATATCAAAGTATACTTACGCAGATAGATATAAAAAAGTCTTTATTAAAGTATGTGCCTATTTCCATTCTATGGAGGCCAGGCGCGAACGCAGACCCCACAATCTTATTATACCATTCCTATTTAGGTTGAAACATACTTATCAAAGTATTATTATGTACATCTATATCAAAAACAATTGTAAACGTTTTTTTTTTTATTTAATATTATATTTCCATACTTTGTGGACAAGGCGCGAACGCAGATTCCACAATTTGAATGAACCACCGTTCTGCCAGATCAAATATACGCCTTCCTGTGTCTCGACGCATCTTCTATCATTATATGTAATAAGTTTTTTTTAATAGTCACCCATATAGGAACCTATTCGTGACAAGACACACACACAGATAAGCACACTTATATATATATATATATATATATATATATATATATATATGTATATATGTGTGTATATATATAAAGACGTTCAAGAAAGAGAATAAAATATATTATTTAAGAGGAGATTTGTCGGTATAATCAAAGTTCAAATTGTTTCGGAGCTTATATATAAGTGAATAAAGAGAGAAAATGAAGGTATGATATATACGTCTCATACATATATATATATATATATATATATATATATGTATGTATAATATATATACATGTATGATATATATATATATATGTGTCTCATATATATAATATATGCATGTATGATATATATATATATATATATATTAAGTAATGTGATTGATAATTTAAAATTTGAAAAGCAAATTATAATTAAATTAAAAATCCGTTTCATAAAAAGGAACAACAACAAAATCAATTATCTGTACGATCGTTTCGGAAAAACATGCTTTTTATTGTGGTAGACATCAAGTTACGTACAATAATTACATATAGTTTTTTTATAAGCAAGGTCTCCTCGTCAGCAAATTTTGAAGGGTTTTTATTAAATTTAAAAGACACCATAAATAAACCTAGCATTAAAAGTAAGGCAGATGTACCTGAAAAAAATTGAAATAAAAGGTCTGGATTTAAAATTTATAAGAAAATTAATATGGGTTAGATATAGAAAAGAAATAGAGTGAAATATAGATTTAAATTTAAATTATAAGTTTGCTTCAAGTACCACATTTCAAATATATATATGCATATATATGAAAAAATAGACACACATATATATATATATATATATATATATATATATATATATATATATATATAAATAGGCATACAGGTATATATAAATATAGAGAGAAATTTTCCTTTTAATTTTTCGCTTTTTGATATCAGGAACTATGGTTAAAATACTCATTTAGAGCTTTGCTATAGCTTTTTACCTTATTGAATGATGAATTTTAAACGGGGGGGGGACGCTCGTACAATAAATTATTTCCGTTAGCGTACTTTTGATTTAAAGACGCTACGGTTTATATTTCGAATGTTGTTTATGTAATCACATGTTGTAAGGGGAGATAATTCCATATTTTCTTTACTTTTATATTGAATTAGCTCTAGGATATTTACCTATCGAGCTTATTATATATCTAAATTACAACGAGCACTTTCTCTTTCCTGTATTTTAATTAAACTAGTAATTTCACTGTTACATTGAAATTCACTCAGCTCTTTAGAATATTGTTCTAATCTCCTTTAAATTATATATATATATATATATATATAATGGATGTATGTGTAAACATATGTATGTATTTAACTTATCATTCCTCTCGATATCTTAGCTTCCTTTAATGAATTATGCAGATAATGTAATTCTTAAGTATTAAATTGTATATTACAGTTAACCCTTTTTTTGCTTTTAATTTGGAACCATTTCAACGTCATCCTATCTCGGTCATTTTGACATTGTCTTTCCTATTTTACAATTTACTCAATCAACATTCAATTTCTTTTTTCATCTTCACTCATTTTTCTTAAATTGCTCCAGCCTTGACACTCGTGTTTTAAAGTCTCCCATGTCTTTTTCTATGCTCCTCTTATCTTTCTTTTAATAGTATTATTTGAACACATTCCCTTTTTCCTTGTGAATTTGTGAATTATTCCATGGATTCTGCCTTTTGGATTATTTGGGACCATCTCTCAATTACGCGATTCCCTTGGATTATACTTGTTGAAATGGAAATTAAATCGACTTTTCTGGATTTTAGCGCTATTGGCTATTTTACCTTCACCAGACTGTTCATTCACGGGAAATCACCATTTTCTTCACCCTATTCCCTCTGTTGTACTAATTGTCTCTAAGTAAGCTAATTAATTGTAGCTTTATTAAATACTTTTGTTAAGCACAATCCGACCCCGCATTGTTCTAAATCCTCACCTCTGATGAGAAGGAAAATATTTTTTCGAACCTTCGCTGATTAAAGACTATCCACTTATTTTGTGCTTCCATTTTTAAAATTAAATATGTTTTTAACTCTTTTTAAAAGTGTTGTTTAACATGTTTTATAAACTACTTGTTCGTATATATATATATATATATATATATATATATATATATATATAGTGATTATTCAATATATAAGCACACTGAATATTCCGCGTTTCAGCAACTCTAGTACACATCATGCTTATACGCGAATTTTGTGGTTGTCTGTCGTTTTTATATAAGCACCTTCTATTGAGATTTTAGTTAGCCAATCAACTTTCTAGTATCCACTGGGCCTTCCTATCCGCCAATGTACATGCACTTACCGGACAACGTCTATTTGATCTCTGGTTGACCTGTTCCTTTGTGTGTGCTTGATTTAGCTTAGATATCTAGTTTCTTGAACTGTTTTAAATCTAGGTTAGGGTGTCTTTATGTTAGTTTATATATATATATATACACACACACACACATATATATATATGTACATATGTATACATACATACATACATATATGTGTGATAGTTTATGTATATTGATGTTTATTTAATTCATTTATTTGTTTTTTTTTTCTATTGTTTGACAAATGACAAATTCGTTTGATTTGGCGATGCGTCCAAGGGATTCTGCAGAGGCATCAGATCTTGTGGGATTATACATTCTATATATCCTCACAAGCATATTTGATACTACAGATATCAGCATATAGAGATGATGGACTGGCTATAAATAAAGACTCCGACAAAGTCAAGGTAGATAACTTTAAGGAAATCATACACAAGGAAATGAAAGAAATAGGCCTAAAAGCAGACGTATCAGCTAACATAAAAATAATAAACTTCCTGAACGTCACGTTAATTTTAGATAAAATTCATGGTGGATGATTGAACTTAAAGTCTACGTGTATTGGAGTAGCGGTGTCTTTTAAGTAGGGTTTATATGATAAAAAGGCATATGAACCCTACTTAAAAGACACCGCTAGTCCAATACACGTAAACCCTAAGTTCAATCACCCACCATCAATTATAAAACAGATTCCTAACTCGGTCGTAAGTAGACTCAGCAATAACTCACGCGATGAAAATGCATTTAACAGGTCAACCAATATCTATGAAACAGCCCTAAAAAATAGTGGATACAAAAATATCGATATCAAATATAAGCAAAAAAACACCAATAACTATAATACAATTTAAAATTGAAGAAACAGAACTATAATTTTACATATGACCCCATACAATCAAATGTTAAATACAAAACTTGGCAAGAAATTCCTAGATCTTATTGAAAAACATTTTCCAGGAACCACCCCTTACACAAATGTTTCAATAAAAATGCATTAAAGTTATCCTACAGCTACTGCGAAAATTTAGAGATGATAATTAAAGCACATAATAACAAAATATGAAATAAAAGCAATGTAAACAACAACAAAATAAAAAATAGACACCATATAAAAAATAAAACCAACACGAGCAAGACTAATAATAATAATAATAATAATAATAATAATAATAATAATAATAATAATAATAATAATAATAATAATAAACCAACCCCGGACAATAACAACCATACATGAAATAAAAATAAAAATACTAATAACGAACAAGATAAATGCAACTGTAGACACCGCACACTTTGCCCAGTTCAAAATAAATGTCTAACCAAAAGCGTAGTTTACCAGGCCACAATATTTACGAAAGAAAACGCGAATAGCAAGAAATATTACGTAGGTATGACTTCCTTAGATTTCAAAACTCGAAATTATGACAACAAAAGTACATTCAACAATAAAACACTTTATGAAAACAACGGTAGCAAATAAATATTGTGGGCCCAAGGGAAGGGAACTTTCGCCGGTAGTCGAATGAAAAATAATAAGACGAGCTACGACATGTATAGACCTAGACAACCCATGTAGATTATGACTTCATGAAAAATTTGCTATCCTGTACTTTAAAGAACCCCAACATCTATTAAACTGTAGAAGAGAAATAGCGAACAACTGTGTTTACAGGATAAAATTTACTCTAGGATAGCGATACAAAATAATTTTAAAACTAAAAAAAAACAATAGAAACAATACAAATAAATAAATAAATGAATTAAACATGAATATCCATAAACTATCACACATATATGTATGTATATATATATATGTATATATATACATATATATATATATATACATATATATAAACTAACATATAAAAACACCTAACCTAGATTTAAAACCAGATATCCAGGCTAACTAGAGCACACACAAAGAAACAGGTCAACCAGATGTCAAAGAGGCCTTTGTCCGGTAAGTGAATGCACATTGGATGTTAGGAAGGGCGCGGTGGCTACTAGAAAGTTGATTGGCTAACTGAAATCTCAATAGAAGGTGCGTATATAAAAACGACAGACAACCACATAATTTGCGCATAAGCCTGAAGAGTCCTACAGTTGATGAAACGCGGCCTATTCAGTTTAGCTCAATCGCCATATATATTTTATAACTTACTAACTAGCTATACTTACGTATTGAGCACATTAGAAGTAAATACTTAAAGTTTACTCATAAATTTAAACGTTCGTATAATGATTTTTTTGTGAGTAAATGAAGTTGGTATATATATATATATACATATACATATACATATATATATATATATATATATATATATATATATATATATATATATATATATATATATGCATATATATATTAGTAATGCGACGATGCCAATATTTTTCCCGATACAGGTACAATTACCGATTCGGATTTGTTATAAATCTTAAAATATTTAACTATAAATGTTTTTTTTTTTGTTGTCTAGATTACCGTAAAACACATAATAAATGTGCCTCTATTTTCTCAAACGTAAAAACACACTTGTTAGTGTTTGATCACCAGATGTTAGTCTTAATGAAAAGTAAATCAATGAATATTTATTGTTTTATTAATAAACAAAATTTAAATTTAAAAAAAGATAATTAAATGAATCCGTTTAGGCATCGGAAAATAGGCTTAAAAGTTTTGGATTCCGATACCCCCAAAAGCTCCGAAATTTCCGTTTCAAGATTCCGATTCTGATTAATTCTCACAACATATATATATATATATATATATATATATATATATAGAGAGAGAGAGAGAGAGAGAGAGAAAGGGAGAGAAAGACAGAGACAGAGACAGAGGCAGAGAGATAAATATTTACTCATTTATATAGATTTATTAATTTTTATAATAAGTGTTTACCGCTATAAGGGGTGTTGGATAGATAGGAACTCTTTAAACCATAGTATTTCAAATGCTTATGCTTCTCATCAGACGAATAAAGAAGATGGCAGGTAACAATATAGGCGTCCGACGTCTAGCTATAGTTACATTAGGAGCGTAATTAGTTACTGGGACAGTTTAGTGTGAACTATATTAGTCTCTGTCGTTTAAGATGAGTGCAGTTTTTATTATATAATGCAGGTTGATATATAACTATCCTGTCATAGCTGATTTAATTGTATGTTGACACTATGATTTTTAAACCCCCGCGGAGAATATACAGAGAGTGGAATAAGGAGGTTAATTGCAATGTGTTGAGTGCAATGTGAAAAAATGGATAATTAATCTTACGATTCGAAAGGTAAGCTTATATGTTTTACAAGGAAACGCTCTGATTCCCATTAAATACAACTGATACTAATGGCCCTTGTCTCAAGAATGTCCTTGCTTTGAAAAGCTTGTGGCTCTGAACTTTACTTTTGAGGCGAAATGAAAGATTTACATCAAATCACTTGCCATCTTCGTTTGAAAACTACTTGCGACATTTTACCGCTCTACTCTCACTCTCGACGCGATCCTGCGCAGGGAGAAGAGCGTAATACGTCTTAAAATAGAGTACTATTGATACATCTCAGGTAGAACTGCTCGGAAAGCCGTACCCGATCTTGACATCTTCCAAAACCGGCTTAAAAACTTAGTAGTTTATGAACGTTTCTCTTACACGCTTACCTCTTCTCCACTGGAGAGACGCATGAACTGTTCTCTGCTCTATCGTTTCTTTCACGATCAATTTTCATCTGAGATTTAATTTATGGCAACCACTTTGCCAAAAACTCGTCTAACTAAAACAACTATGAATACTTACCCCACTCGCTATGTATATACTTTAATCTAAAGGCAAATTCTATAAACAACACTTTCTTAACCAGTCCGCCTGATGTAATCTGTTCGGTTCGCCTGTATCTCAACCTTATTATAATACATTGTTCTTCATGTCAAGGTAAACAAGGTTTTGTGGATCCGCCACCGACAATTATCTAGCATACTTTACGACTTCTATGTTGCTTACTTACTGCCCAGCAATCACTCATTAACACTTATCCTCAAGTGATCTTCGCACCTAAATAAGTGGTACTTTCTTTATTTAAAAAATACAAACAAAATGACTGATCCTATAATAGAAATCGCACTTCCTACTGTGTTTATATGGTATGGCTTACGAATATGTTCTTTCATACATCAAGAGGATTACAGCATTTTATTATACAATCGATTAATTTCGTTATCATCTTATCTATTTCTCGTTTCCTTATTAAAACCTTATTATTAGTTATCACAATAACTGCAAAGATTAATTGCTTATTAACAAGTATATTTTATAATTAAGTAATCTTTATCACGTAATCAACTCATTTTGACGGATAACAGTTGAATCAGGAGCATCTAATAAGCATTCTATAAGCATTCATGTGTATTATTATTCATGGGCAATATTATTCATGTATAATCCTAATTTTATTGATTTCTGGTGGTAATTCTCTTTAATAATGATTTGTTGATATCGACAAGATGATAAGTAGAGTTGTGAGAGTTAATGAATTGACCACACTTTATTAATATTTATATCGTTTCGGTATGTTGTCTATGTCGAAGGTCTAACTTTCAGAATATAATTAATCTTCTTAAGTTACAGATTTGTAAAATATATGTAACCCTGAAATTTTACTTTGAAACGCATGAAATATATAGAGGTAATAATATAGTTTATTATCGTTCTTACTTTTTAGCATGTTGTCGCTTCGCTGATTTCATGACAATAAGTAGATAGATTGTTCAAGTCAGGTTTTAGGTTGAGTTTATTGAGAACACTGACGGACGGAGTATTAATAAACACGAAAAATTGTTGTTTTAATAATATTAAAATTAATACGTTGTAATGTATTTATTGTTTTGTAAACGGAAATAAGCCAAGAAGCATTAGACTAGTTGCTATGAATAATTTAAATAATTAAAGTTGAGAAACAAGTGTTAGTTAGATATTATAATTAGATATTAATACGAGAGCGTGTGTGTTATTTTCTGTGTGACACTTACACCCGAGTGGTTAAATTATTACGTACTTCTACTTCTTGTCATAATTAATTTTAGCAAGAATTCTTCATAAGTTTCGGTTTCGATTACAGATGATGGCACTTATGTCATCTATTTTTTTTTTTGTTTTATGAGCAGGATTAGTTTTTTTTTTGCCGCATGATCAGAATAGCCATATAAAATCTACATGAGGATCTTATATAAGACAGCAGCAGGTTCGAAAAAAGTTTACATTTAGAGTACGATTTAACCATTATACTTCATTTTTAATTTTTTATATTTAACTAAATCCATTATAACAAATGATTTTATGAAGTTAGCAGTAGATTCTTTACGGTGTAATGTAGAATGTATTTTGGAGTAAGACCTTACGCAAAGGCATATGAAGTCTACTTTGATTGCACCTCCTTTTTCACGATCAAAGCAGAAAATTAATCGATGGTAGTGATAGATTTAACGATCGTGATTACAAATAAAACACTAAAAGTGTGGACGCAATATATAAAATCTTACTACATCCTTAAATCTTAATAGGTGTTATCCTCTCAATATTTCGGCTGATGTAACCTCGACTAATTTTCAAATGTATTTTCTCTGATTTTGAAGACTTTTCCCACTCCGTAATATGCATTGAATTCTGGACAAAACACGTTTCTTTACTGACGGGACAATACTAAGAATACAATTGCGATTTACATAAAATATCTACACGCTTATATTTGGCGAATGGGGACACGATACAGTTGGCGATCAAATAGTGAGTTTTATCATAATTTTGTACTGGTTTATAAATTCCGAAAGATCCTCATCTTTGGCCACATACATTTTAAATGATTGATGTTTACATCGGTCAAACGTTTATAGGGGTATGCTGTATATAAAACAATAATTAAAACAGTGCAAATAAGAGCAATAGTAAAGCTTGTCTTAAAAAATAAGTAAATACTGCTTGACACAGATTAAACGTTTGAACGAATGAGCTTTTAATTCGTATTAAATTGTTTCATAGACATGCAATCTCGTTACTTGTATAATACGTCATAATTTTTGAAGTTAACAAATAAACATTCTCATTGATAGTAAAACATCAAAAACGTTTCGGTGATCAAATCCACGTACATTAAAACCTCTTATATATCTCATGTCTTATATATTAGGGGGTGCGACTGCAGAAGGCAAAACATGTTAAGATGTAAATATTTATACCTAAAATAATAAACCATGAATCATGTGATACTCTACTTGCATACGACAATAGAATACGATTATATCTATTGTAGCACGTTTTTTTTCTGAAAATAATTGATCATCTTAACTTCCAGTATCATAACTCACTAGTGTCGACACCCCCTGACATTTAATAATACTTATGTTCGAACGAGAATTATGGCATAAAATTGATTTATCTCAATTTTGAAAAAAAAATGAAAGTAAGCTTCAAGTGGCCTTATTACTCTTGTAAGAAATAAAATTGTCAAATATAAACAAGCTGACTTCCAATCATGTAGTGCTTTATAGCATACCATTTGTAAAACGAACGCTACAGTCTATTTTCTAAATGCTGAGAAGCAATCAAATACTTTATATGCCAATAACATTGATAGTAACCATTCTTCCGGTCACACTCACTCGTCTTTTTTTTGCGGCATTTTTCCCATCAATTCATTCTCGTAGAAGTGAAAACGAATTTTCCCGGTTTTATCACGATCCTTCTTTGACACGCGTTTCACGAGTTGACGGCTGAGGGTCAGAACATGAAACACTAATAAGCCACCCATGAAACGTCGAATGTCATCAATTCACTTAATATGCTTCTTCAATGACTGCTTCATTCATTTACTCTTTTTGTCCTCTGCCAAAGCTTACCAAAGAGAACATGCCAAGTAATCGTGAAACGAGAAGAAAGACATTTCAATTCATCGTGCTTTATTAAATGCAACTTCTTCTTATGCAAAGGAGCTTCGTCGGTCGATTGAAAGATCGGTCTTATTATAATTGGTTAATAACATATTCATTGCTATTTCACCGAATAAATAAACATGTGTTATACATTATATCATTTCGTGAAAGCAATTTGTCAATCGTTCGGTTAAGCACGCATCATTGTTACATTGTTTGATTATGAAAGCAACAAATATAAATTGGACGTATATCATTTTAGATATCAAGGTGTCGCTACACTAAGTTTGTTATGACATTATCGTTGACAGATATATTTTAATAGCAATTATTTAGTGTGTCACTGTAAAGTTTAAAATAGTATTTGTACTGACTTGAACACGTTATGCAAAAAACTCCAAAGAAAATACTCGTCTACGTCTGACAATAATCAATATTCCGATTTACTCTCTACATGCGATGCAACAAAACAGAAAGTTCCATAAGCAAATTCTTTCTTAGAACTGTCTGTCTGTGCAAGACAATACTTTATGACTACTACAAAGATAACTGTAATATGTTCATTCTCAAGTGTAATATAAACCAGTTCATGTTGAGCTGTTCTCTTAAATAAGTAAACTCTCCCAAAGTAAAAATGCTACCGATAATAATGATGTTGTCTCTATAAGATATCCCTTAAACTTTTTTACTGGGGTTGATACTCGACCTTTATATATAGTAACCCCTCTAGTTACAAATATGAATGCATGCCTTTAAATAGCTATGCCGAATTCTTGTTTATGCATGTGTCAATTTTATATACTATTTTACTAAATAGCAACTTTGTGAAATATGCGCATACTATTTTAGATCGCGATGCGTGTCTGAAAAAATAATTACCATCGATGGATATATACTTGAAATAACAATTTTGTTGTTCGGCCACTGCAAAGTTTCAAATCACATTTTAATTTATCTGTCGCGCTAAATTTACGAACCGCATATCTGCCGCTAATTGAATACATGTATCACAAGAATAACCGTCCTCGTAGACCTTTAACCTCAATATAATTTTCGTGATAACAATTTATTCATCGTGTTATGCTACTAAGCATGGTCGACCGTTTCTCTATTTTAAATTTCGAACGCCGATTATTTCCTCGAAGAAGGCGAGCACGACTTTTCAATGCTGGAAAATCTGATTATGGCCGCGCTAGTAATAACACAATTTAATAACTCAGTATAGAATTACTCAATGTAGGTGAAAGGTTAGCGAACAGTATTGCCCAGTCTAAATAAGCGACGTTTATTAACAACGGAATATGCTTCAGCTAATATTGATTAACAGACTGATTATAAAAGCGTCAGTACCTAATGTTCTTAAATTGAAAACGCGATTTTAGATGAAGCTATTATAATCCTAGTAAACATAGTACTTATTGCATTAAATGTCTTCATAAAAATTGCTTACTGCCAACAGGTAGTAGTGTTCCCTGGATTCTATATGTAAATATGTCCCCTAAGATGCCCAGTGCCCCATTGTTCCCTGATCAATATGCATGATTATACTTGTTTTCTGCCGTTAAATACATTAAATATTGATGTTATCTTTTGTTTTTCCTTTGAAAAAAAACCTATCATGTTTTGTAAAGTAATAAAGAAAAAAAATACGTTTGACTTACAGAACAATCAAAACAAGCAGCATTAGTAGATGCTTGAAAATATAAGGTATGAAGTATTTTTTTATAGCAGTGTCTTCAGAATAAGATATACTGAAAAGGATTGATATGCTGCAAAATAATACAAAAAAAACAATAAAAAGGGTAGATATTTTGTTTACATCAGCAGAGACGGTTGCTTAACTCTTCGATATAAGAATACACTTCGCATCTTTTCAGCGCTCCGTACTTCTAATATATATTTCAATAATAATAATAATAATAATAATAATAATAATAATAATAATAATAGGTATTTTTATTATTATTATTATTATTATTATTATTATTATTATTATTATTATTATTATTATTATTATTGGCTCACATGCAGCTTTCACACAGGTCATACAATATCTCAACTTGAAAACAGGCTGTGGTGTAACTTGGAAGCTGAGTGACACAATGCCTCCCCAAATTTTCAGTACTCTTCACCGCTATCGAAAACATTTACAAACAAATTTACATTATCGCAACAGCAACTTACCATTGATTTCCCGCTCGCAGCGGCCTTTGGTCTTCACTGGACTTGAGTAACAATAAGTATTCCCAATTGTCCCAGTTCTCTTGGCACTTGTCCAGAGGAGGTGTGGTCTACACTGTCTCCTCGGTCTTTTAATCCTTCTTGATCCTTCTCAGCTATTTGGCATCATTCTTTTTTGAAAGGTGGTGATCGGGTAATGAGATAGGATGGGGGAGGCGACAGAAGACACATAGATACACAGCTTCGATGTTCTTCGTTCCAAGTAACGCTTTACCTGTTTTGTCTCTGCAGATGCCTGTCTAGCCAGCGCATGTTGCTAATTTGTATTCATCTCCGCATTCAAGTGCTTTCCTTTATAGTTTATCTGCTCTCATTGTTGTCATTCGTCGTATCTTTCCAGCCCTTCGTTTGATTCAAACGTCTCCCATTATTTTGTCAAAGTTTTTAAGAAAATTTCCTAGTGCTCCTATCACTACAGGTAATATCGTTATATTTTTATTGCCATTAATATTCCTTTTCAGTTCTCTGGCTAGCTCGGTGTATTCGCTCAGTTTCTCTTTGTCTTTCATAATTATTCTGTGGTTGGAAAAGCAAACTTTACGATTTAGCAGGACTTTTATTTCTTATTAATTATTACGCCATCTGGTCTTCTTGCTTGGGTGGGTTTATCCGTTTGTCTGTAACAATATTGTATGTAACAATTCACACATTCAAGGGGTTCTTTAATATTTCGCTTGCCAGCCGTCTCTTTTGAAACCAACAACTCCCATTTTTTTCAAATTTTGTTGGTATTGTTCCTAGCGCTTCTGCTCTTATTAGTGTTATCCTTACACTTGCATCTTCCATAATCATTTGAGTTCTCTAACCAGTCCAGTTTATTTGCTGGAACAGTAAAATCTACAATCTGACAGGTCTTTTATTTCTTGTTAATTACTATAACATTCCTTCGTCTTGCTTGGATGGATTTTCCGTTTGTCTATTAATATTCCGTAGGATTATTATTATTATTATTATTATTATTATTATTATTATTATTATTATTATTATTATTATTATTATTATTATTATTATTGTTGTTGTTGTTGTTGTTGTTATTATTATTATTATTATTATTATTATTATATTATTATTAGCAGCTGACATGGAGCTTTCACACAAGTCAACAGACGATCTGATTAGAAACCTGTGGTGTTCTCTGGAGGCTGAGTGACAACAAGTCTCCCCAGACGTCCAGTTCTCTCCACCTCCTCCGATAGCAATTGCAAATGAATTTGCATCATCGCAACAACCTCTTACCATTGATTTCTCACCGGCAGTGGCCATTGGTTAATACTGGAATTTGAGTGGCACTCAGCCTCCCCAAAGTCCAAGTTCTCTTTGTGCTTGTCCAACCGAGGTCTGGCTGGCGCTCTCTCCTCGGTCTTTCAATCCTTCTTGACCCTTCTCAACTCTTTGGTGTCACTTTTTTATTGGGAGGAGCGGTGGGGAAACTATGGGGGGATGAATGATGGGGGTGTAGAACTCGTAGGTATGCAGCTTCGGTGTTCTTCATTTCCTGTAACGCTTATTCGTTATATTGTCTTCTTGTATTATTCTCCACATTCTAGGGTTTTCCTTAATATTCAGTCGTTTTCAGTATCGTTAGTCGTTGTACCTCTGATTCCAATTTGTGACATTCTTTTTTCGAAGTTTTTCGGAATTGTTCCTAGTGCTCCTACTATTATCGGTACTATTTTGATTTTCTTCATCATCCAAATCCGTTTTAACTCTCTGGATATCTCTGTGTATTTGTTTCGTTTATCCTTTTCTGTCATACTCAACCTGTGGTCAGCTGGGGCAGCAAAGTCTACGATTTGACAGGCTTTTTTTTTTCTTGTTAATTATTACGACATCTGGTCTTCTTGCTTGGATGGGGTTTCCGTCTGTATGTCCATGTCCCATAGGATTTTGTGGTTCTGGTTCTCGAGTGCTGTTGCGGGTTTATGCTTGTACCATTAATCTGTACGTTCCAAATGCAGTCGTTTTCACAATTCCCAGTGCACCGCCCTCCACACTTGGTCATGATGCTTTTTGTATCCCTTTTGGGCCAGTTTGCTGCATTCACTCTCTATATGGTTTATCGTTACGTCTCTTTGTCTTATCGAGTTATCTTGTGATGCAGTTATTAGAGATTAAGTTTCTCGGTTTATATGTCCTTTTCGCATTCATGTCCAAGTGTTTTTGTTATTCTCATCTTTTGTCATTCTTATGAATCTTTTGTGGAGTTGTTTCTCTTCCCACTTCTCTTTTCTCGTTTTGTCATTTGTCTCTCCGTTTTCTATTTATTTTTTTTGTTGCTCTCGCTGCCATTCAGTCTTTTGCATTATGCATTTTTCTAGTTCTTTTTTCGTGTCCGTCACACAATCTTCTATACAGATCAGTCCTCTCCCGCCGTCTTTCCTTTTCACGTAGTGCTTGTCAATATCGTTTTTTCGGTGTAGTGCATTATGCATAGTAATGAGTTTCCTGGTTTTCTGGTCGAGTTGTCTCAGTTCTTCTTTTGTCTACCCTATAAACGGTCCAGAGTATCTTACTAGTGATACTGCCCATGCATTTATACCCTTTATTAGGTTTCTGCTATATATTTTTGTTTCGAGGAGTTTTCTTGTTCTACTGAGGTATTCATTTCCATTTTTTCTTTTATTTCTGTTGCTCTGATTGTGTCCGCTTCCAGAATCCCCAAGTATTTATAGCCACTTGTTCCTCTAGTGCCCTCATTTCTGTTTGGTTGGGTGGTTCCATACCTTCTGTCGTTTCCAGTTTTCCCTTTTTATAACTAGTTTTGCGCACTTTTCCATTCCAAATTCCATTTGGATATCTTGGCTGAAGATCCAGGTAGTGTTTATTAGTGTCTCTAGATCCTTTTCGGTCCTTGCAAAAAGTTTCAGATCGTCCATGCACATCAGGTGGTTCATTTTTTCCTCTGTATTGGAGAACTTGTATCTGGCTTAGCACTTTCTCAGAATACTATTCAAGGGCATCATGGCTATGATGAACACTAGTGGTGATAATGAGTCTCCTTGGAAGATGCCTCTTTGTATGTTAATTTCTGTTACGTGTTGTCCATCAGCTGTCGATTCTAGTCTACATGTTTTCATTGCATTTTCTATTACGTTGGTGATCCTGCTTGGTATGTTATACATTTGTAGGCATTCTATTATCCATGCTTGGGGGATCCTGTCGTGCGCTTTTTTGTAGTCGATCCATGCCATGGCTAAATTCTTTTTCCTCCTTTTTACCTCCTTTAGGATCTTTTGATCTATACATAGCAGGTCATGCGTTCCTCTTTTTTCGTTTTTGTATCATTTCTGTTCCTCGGGGATGAGTCCAGGGTTATTCAGGGAGTGGTAGATTTGTTCCCTCAGTTGTGTGTCAGTATTTCCACATAGTTGGTAAGCACGTGATTAGCTTATAGTTGCTAGGGACGGTTCCTTACTCCGTGTCCTTTTGTAGCAGTGTGGGTCTACCTTTTGTCATCCAATCTGGTACGCTTGCTTCCTGTATACATCTTCTCAGGTTTTGGACTAGTCTTTCGTGTAAGGTTGTTAATTTTTTTAAGCAGTATGCATGTATCCTGTTGTGCCCTGGTGCTCTAGAGTTTGCTATTTTTCCTATGGTTTTCTTTAGGGTTTCCTTGCTGATTTCCTTCACTGTTCCTTCTTCTATTTGTTGTAACTCTTTCATGTATTTCAGCCATTCGGAATTTCTATTGTGATCTCGTCGCTCTTCCCATATTTTACTCCAGTAGAATTTTGTTTTTGTTTCTGTCGGATTTGGTTCTTCTGTTTTTGTTTTTCCTCTGGTCACATTTTGGTGATTTGGCTTTCATTAGTTTTAAATGTTCTGTTTTGTTTGCAATGTCCAGATTTATATCTATATCGCCTCAATCTCGATTCTTTTGCTTTTATTTTTGTGTCCACATCTTCATGTTTCTTGTTTAGCCTCTCCCTGCCAGTTATATTTCCAATATTCCGTTTTCTCCACATTGCTTTCTTCCTGTTCATAATTTTGGTTTCTTTTTTATGCTTGTTTATTTGATTTTCTAGGCTTATTTCCCATCCAGGTTTTGTAAGTTCGCTTGTCCTCGGTTGTTTTTCTAATTTGAGATTCATACTTACCATTTTGGCGCCTGCATAAATGAGGTTGTTTAAGTCTGTGATTGTATTTGTTATGAGGAGTTTGTTAACCTTCTCTGTTTCTGTTTTTAGTTTTTCTGCTCTTGGTTCCTTAACGATGGGAGCTTTGTTTTTTCTCATTCATCAGCTGTATTATTGTATTTATTTCATTTGCTTAATTTTCTGTTAATTCTGTTTCATTGTTCTCGGTGTCCACACTTGTAGACTTCGTTCCTTGTTGGTTCTCGGCCTTTGGTGTTTTTACTTGTGAGGCTTCAACTTGTGAGTTTCTCTACGTGCGATTTCGTTGGGGGATGCTTCTTGTTCAGTTTCGATATTTTTTTTCGCTGAATTTCTATCAGTTAAAGTTTAGAGAGCCAACATTTCTTGAGTATCAGTCTTGCTTGGTCCGCAATTCTTTATTCCGTCGTATGCTAGTCACTGGATAGGCCCCATAGTTCTTTCATTCGTTTCCGATAACCTCCATATCTATATTTAGGATGATATCTATAATAGCATTCCATTACGCGTCTATTCTCTTTTGTTGTCCATTTCTTTCTTCGTTTTTTTTCATTTTGATGATTATCATGGTTATGCTGTGTTTGTTCGGTATCATTTGGTTCCCTGAAATTAGAGTTTATACTTACCTGTTAAGCGTCCATATTATTTGAGTTTCTGAAACTAGAAAGTTGGCCAACATTCGCAGGATGACGACCGGGTCCCCTATGCTGGCTACCGAAGGAGCACCTGCTATCATGACACCCAGATCTTTCTTCTGGGTCCCATGGTTTGGATAATTTGTAATTTACATTTTTCATATTTTTGTTGTTTGTGGCAGCACCGGGCCCAGACGCAGGGATAGTGTAAAGCTCCCATGCATACAAGAAGTATTGTGCACTATCACACATACATATGGAACATGAACAAAAAATATTTTTATTATTATTATTATTATTATTATTATTATTATTATTATTATTTTTATTAACAATTTTATAATTAATTAGGCGTTCACACAGAGACCAAAGAACCCTTTTTGAGATCAACGCGAGGTGTTCCCTGAAGTATCGGTGACAAACGGCCTCCCCAGATTTCAAATATTTGCCACCTCATTCGATATTCTGCTATTTTCCGTATTGTTATACATCGCCTTTCCTCAATCATCGTTTTGATTTCAATCTTTAACGGATTTTTCATAGAGCTAAATTACTATTAGTGACCTTATCTTGATTTTCTTCATATCTGATACTCTTTTTAGTTCTCTGGCAGTTCCCTGTATTTGCTGTGCTTCTCTGGCTCCTTTGTATTCACTTGGTATTCACTGTGTGGTTTGATGGAACGGCTAAACATACGAACTTGCATGAGATTCTGTTTGTTAACTATTAAGGCATATGATATACTTGCTTGATAGTTAAAATGTGTGTATATTCATGCTTATATGAGTTTGGACTTCTGTTTTCAAGTACTGCTATCGGTTAGTGATTGTAATAATTGTCCGTGCATTCAAGATGCAGTTTTTTTGCCTGATCTCTAGAATACAGTCATCGTTTGTATAATTATATTCTTGTTTTGTTTTGTGCTATATTTTTAAAAATCATTTTGTTCATTTTCTTGTCTTGTCCCTTGCGTGTGTTGATTTAGTCTTCTTTGTTTTTGCAGCAGATCTGACTATTTTTTATTTCGCTGCTCAAATTATGCATTTTTATTATTTTGTTGCGTGTTATTTACAATCTTTTATACAAACGAATACTTTTCTCCCGACTTTCTTTTTCACATAAACACAATCAGAATCATCATATACCAGTGTAGTGTGCATAATAATGCGTTTGTTGGTCTCTTTGTCGAGATGCCTGTTCGTCTTTGCTCAAATCTATATACGGCATGGAGTGTCTTGCTATGCGCATTATTATTATTTTTTTTCTTACTCACTAAAAGGAGTTCCGCAGGCTATCATCGAAAATGTCTTTGCGAGAACAGCTTGCAGCGATCTCCGGAGTGTTAATATCAACAAGTCTCCCTAAATATTAAGTGCATTCCACCTCTTTCGATAAACTTTGCCGATAAATTAGCGTTATTACATCAGCAGTTTACTATTGGATGCTCGTAGGTAGCGACCATTGGTCTTCACTGGAATTTTGATGGCAATAAGCCTCTTTAAGTTCCTTAAGTTCCCAGTTCTCTTTGCACTCATACGGCGGGTGTCTGGCTAGTGCTTTCTTTCTTTATTCTTTCCACTCTCACTTATTTGGTGTGGCGCTAGTTTATGGTAACACACACGCGCGAGCGCACACGTGCGCGCGCACCCACACACACACACAGCAAAATACCTAGTGGCACGGAGGGGCTAATTTACAACCATACACTTCCTTCATTCATGATTACACGAGATGCTATTTTTCGTTGCACATCTGTAGAAGTTTCTATATGTCCGGCTTCTGCCTGTGGTTTGTGTGTTGCTCTCTGCATCCAAGACTTTTCTTTAATATTTCAGTTGTTTTTCTTATTGTTATCCGTTGTATATTTTCAGTTATTCCTCTGATTCCAATCTCTTCCATTCGTTTTTCAGCATTTTCTTGGATTGTACCTAGTTCTACTATTCCCGCTCTCATCTTAATTTTTCATATCTTACATATCCTGTTAGGCGATCTGGCCAGCTCAGTGCATTTGCATCAATTCTCTGTATCTTTGATCGTCCCTCAGTGTCTGCTGGAACGGCAAAATATACAATTTGGAAGGACTTTCCTTTTTCTTATCTATTATGATATTCCTTCAGTTTGCTTTAAAGGATTTATCCATTCGTATATACATGTACCGTTGAGTTTGTAACTTTCAATTTCAAACATTGCTGCTGGTTTGTGTTTGTATCATTTGTCAGAGTTTTTTAAGATGCAGTTGTCTGCATAATTAACAGTGTAGTGCCTTTCATTGTTGATCAGACCTAATTTTATGTGTTTCAGCTAGTTTGCTTAATTCACTGATTACGTGGTTTATTGTTTCGTCTTTTTATTTCTGTTTTCTCGTGTCTTGCCAATCCTTCCTTTGATGGTGTTTGCTCTATTTGGGTTATGTTGTGTGGCTCTTATAAGCGATTCAGTTTCTCTGCTTAGGTTGCCTTTCTATAGTTATGTCAGAGTGTTTTCGTTAGTCTCATCTTTTATCATGTTTATTAATCGTTCATGTAACTCTTTCTCTTCCTATTTTTCTGTTATCATTTTTGCTTCGTTTCATTTTTTTGTTTTACGACCATTAATTTTAATAAAATGCTGGGGCAGATAACTTTCAGGATTCAAACATTTTATATACAGATGCAATGGCGTTGTAAGTAGTGAGCTGTTTTTCATGCACTTTAACGTATTATGTTTTGTACCTAAATTTTTCGCTGTTACTTCCTGTGATTTGGTTTTACAATTCTGTGTTCTTATATGGACTTTAGTACACTTTCCTAACTATCGTTACGTGCATTTTAAATAAAATAAAATACCTCCCCTAAAAATCTCTGCATATATCTTAAATACTATTCTGGAATTAGATTGACTCTCTTTATGTTCCCTAACAGCTCATTACTAGACATGTATTGGTGCAATGAAACGTTTTACCAGTGATGTTATTATTCTTTTCATCAATCAATCGCAATATTTACATAAATTTAAATTTTTATGAATTGTATTTCCCTGTTAAACTTTGTTTAAAAGATAGCTATTATTTTCGTAGTTGTATGTCAAGTTCAAGAGTGTGTTTGTAAAATCCATGAATAATTTGTCGGAATAAAAAGAGCATAACATACTTTCACGTCTTATAATGATAATTTGTAGTTATTTCTTTCCAAGGTTGATGTTTCTGACAAAAGAAAAATTATTGGTCTTTACTAAGCCAGAATTTAACCATAGAAAATTATATGTTTACTTTGAAGTAGTATTTTAATTCCTTATACTAAGTGTTAGTATGATTTTTCTGGGGTGATTTCTATAAACATACAACGGTATGTATTCCGTCAATTATTTTTCAATTATTTTAGTCTCCGTATATTTATATTTATGAAGTATTTTATAACTTAGTTGTGGCATAATTGTATCATCACTTATTATTACTAACTGTAGAAACTTAATCTTCTATGCGGGCATCAGTTTAATGATAGAGCTGTTACCTTGAGACTCGTCCCTTTTTTGTAATCAGTATAAAAATATATATGTCTATTCACATCACTCAGT
Organism: Euprymna scolopes; assembly: GCF_053919585.1. Classification (NCBI taxonomy): domain Eukaryota; kingdom Metazoa; phylum Mollusca; class Cephalopoda; order Sepiida; family Sepiolidae; genus Euprymna; species Euprymna scolopes. Next base: position 138,150,364 of record NC_136486.1, read on the forward strand.
TTTCTTCGAATTTCTGCTTGACAATTTTTGCTTAAAGTTGTTTATATCTTCAAATATATATTCCTAGTGTTTTGTGAAAAAGTTTTTCAGCTTTAGCAAAGTATGGTTGATTTGTGCACACCGAAAGGAAAAACAATGGAATAAATATTTAATCGATTAAAGTGAGTTATTAGCTGTCTTTAAATAGTTTCATCAAGTATGAGCAGGCACTAACTAGCGGCTGATCATGAGCATATAGAAAATCTGAGAAAGCACCTGTTCATTTTTATTTATTCTTTTTATAAGGTGGTCACCGCTTGTCAACGCCCGGAAGCCACTCGGGGATAAGGGTTATTGCGTGTACAGTACGTTAGTATTGGTGATATGATAAAGAGTCTTACTTAAGGAGGCAGCTCATCAGGATTATTTTTATGTTGGACGTGAAGATATCCAGGTTGTAGTCAGGTGGGAACCAGGCAAACGGAACAGAGTTCCACAAGCGTGCGCTTCTAAGAAAGAAACTTTGTTCATGGAATCTACGTTTCGGTTTTGACACAGATAAAGATCATTATAAGGCTAGAATCATCTTAAATGTTCTTGTAATGAAACAAGAATTGTGACATGAATATTGCCAACCGATAAGCAGCATTTTATATAAATGGATATATAAATGAAATGAATAAAACATCTGTTCTGATTTATCTTGCTTATATAATTAAGTGCAACTTGAATTAAAAAATGCCTCATTTCTTTCAAAGTTTTGTCGGTCCAATTTCGGTTCGTGTATTTTCCTGCTGTAGACTTTATATTTAGTGTATTGACACTAGTGTCATTTAAGTTCTTTAAATCTGTAATAGTCTCTACTTGAATATATAACATTTGTTTCATCTTTTTTTTCTTTGAATTTCTTAAACCATTTGTTATTTAAAGATCAGAGATTTATTTTCGCTTCGTTTATAAGTCGTATGATGCTTTATACTTCAGGGATTTATCTCGTTAAGTTCCTTTGTTTCATATATTTCGGTCTGGGTGTTGCTTTTGTCTGAGTTAGCAGGTATTTTATGTCTGACTGTCAATGAGAGTGGTTTCTGTGGAGGGCGGTTATTCGTTTGTTGCATCATTAGTCTGCTATTTACATTAAATTAGTTTTTCATCTGTAAGATAACCTCTCTTGAGAATAAGTTTCACTTGGTCCACAATAGATGGTTCCGCGTATAATGTTCGCTGCGATTTTCCCATAACTTTTCATCCGTTTCTCATACCGTTGTTTCGGGTGGCTTCCCTCATAGCGTTCCTTTACTAGCCTATTCGCATGTGTTTTTAAGACAATTTGCACTTAATTATATAAACAGGAAAATATTGAAAAAAGGTGTATAAATTAATGAATATATGCATTCAGTGTACAAAAGATGTTTAAAATATTGACAGTTGGGCAACACATGAAAGAGATTGAATGTCATTTAACAACATAAAGAAACCACATGTTTTTTTGCATTATTTCAATATGTACAAATATGCATTTTTATATTTTAACATTTCTCAAATTATTTTTTATTTCCTTTGCCTAGCGATGCATCGATTCTCCTTTTGATACAGTTGTAAACTTATAAGGCTAGTTTTTATCATGGGGTAGAAATGAAAGACTTCCAGGAAAGCTGTTGTAAATATAACTGGGTAAAGTCTGAGTTACTTTCAAATTATAATGATATCGAATTTGAAGTTTGAGAGTTAGCCTTACTAAACATTGTGTAGCGATGTAATTACTACAGACATCTGAATACTACAACATCCTTTCTTGCATTTAACATTCGAGCGGGGACGGGTTACCACTTTTATTTCTCTACTATATCTTTATTTTAATATTTACAACCAGAGACTAGTGTGCGCGTACGTTACCGTGGTTATCTTTCTAATTAGTAAAACTGTACTAGCAATGGAAAGAAAGGTTAGGTGTTGTGTGCAGGTAACACATATATTATTTAGGATGAGTTATGACTTTATTTTAGATAGCAGATTTGAACTTCCGTCAGTTTGTCTGAGGTCACGTTTTCAAAAAGTTTATTTCATTTATTTTTATCTATATTTTGAAATTTTTACTTTATATTACTTTTAGTATTTTTGAAATTATATTAATCTGACATTTAATAATTTCGCCATTCATGAAGTGTATAAAAGAGCACTAGCATCACTGAAACATAAATACATCTCCGTGGATATTTTATGTTCAAAAAAGTTTACACAATAAGTATGTTTGTTTGTGTCGGTTATTATGTGTGTGTCTGTGTGTGTTCGTTTTCTACTCATACATGTTTGATCATAGAAGAATTACAATAATTTAATCATTTGTTGATCCAGTCGACACACCAATTAATGTGAGGTTTTAGTTATTCCGACATACTTGCAAACGCTTTTCTGGAACATGAGTTGTAGTTAGGAACGGAATTATATTAAAATCTCGCCGAACGCGTAAGCAGGCGTTGCCCGGTTGAAACCTGCTCCCCCTCGCAAAAACCTAAACAACGGTTGAAATAATCTGGTTTTCATTGGAGATAAGTGCTTGTTTGGGAGGATAACATGCAGGAACTGAATGAATTAAAAACAAAACAATTAATGGAACGCGTTAATTGGTATGAATGTATAAAATTACGAAAAAATAGTCAATTAGATTAATAAAAGTAAAAACAGAAATTTTAGAATGCAGGAGTTCTCATTATATATGAACTGTTTAGATTAATCGAAATCAGCGACAACAATTCTTGATGGTTCCGTTTATTGTTCAGAGCCTTTTCTTCTTTTCAACTCTTTTCCTCAATACCTCGTCATTTTTTAACGTGTAAAACAAAACAATTTTGACTTTTTCACTTTACTTCTTTGAGTATTGTCTGTTAGGAACGGCGCTTGTAATATACCTCCGAAACTCCCCATGTTAAGAAAAGCTTTCGGAATAGACACCACCAGCCTCCCCAACTTAATAACGGCTTTCTGGGAAGACACCCCTTTTTCGGGATGTGGAATAATAATTTCCCCAACGTACACCATGATAATCTTTGTCAGCATCCTTACACGCAAATGTTAAAAGAAAATTACTGCTTGCCAGTGTCGGTAGGAGAGAAGTTGATCGGTTCATCGCACGTGCGTACAAATCTGGTAGCAAGTGAATTACAGTGCATAATACGTTACTTTATATTTCTATAAGGACGAATCCCCGAAATATTTGAATAATATTTTCTTTTTCAGCATAGTCGAAAATCTTAAAAGGTAATTCTTAAATGAATTGTGGGGGGGGGTAATTTAATAGACAAATTTATCCCCCGCCCAAATTACCAAAACGTTAACGTGTGCGCAATCTCGAGAATAAGTTTAGAAAATAAAATTAAATAAAATGAAATGAAATACTCCACAGAATTCAAAATAGGTGAAAACATTAGTATATAACAAAGAATTGTTTGTCTATGTAATAACATTTACGTATAAAATATAGCGTAACTAATCGGTGTAAAACTTCGGTAATTTTGCAGAAAGCCAGACTCTAAATTTCAACCACGCCAACAGGTCTGACAATTGAGGTATGGCAGCACGAAATTGATACAATACTTTAGCTATTCTACAAAACTGCTTAATTATATATTTGGACAAAAGATTAAGATTTTACATATATATTTTCAAATATATTTACGTTTTTTTTGTTCTAGTTTTTTTATTAAAATATAATTACTGTTTTGTAAAAGTTACATTATTTAAATATAATTTATTTAAATATACTTTATTTATATCTGCTCAATCTGTTACGATCGTTGCCGATTAAAAAATTAAAGTTTCAGCAATATAACTACCAAATTGATATTTATTATGTTGTTTGAATTTGTGTTTAATGAAAAAATGTAAAATGTGAGCGAGAGAGCAAGAAAAAGAGAGGGTTGGGAATAATTGATAGAGAGAAATAGCGAGGTAGAGAGACAGAGCGAATACAAACTAGAGCAGATATCATTGATGCCGTAAAATGTAAGAAAATGAACGCAGCAAATTACTCAGAGAACAAAACTAGGTAATATTGCGACACCATATCTGAATGAAACATGAGCGTTCGTTTTGCATGCACATGCCGTTAATCCGAAATGTAGGAATTATCAGAACTCAGTTATCAGAATGAGCCAAATTAGTCTGAGGATTCTATATTATTTTTGAACCGGAAAAAAGGTAAGATTATGTTATGTTTATGGGTTTATTATCCAGTTACGATGCTTGCTAGAACAATATATGTGAAATATGTATATTTTCTAGCGGTGTTGATTGCGGCGGTAAGAAGACTTGATATTTACAGGGAAATTATGAACTATTTTCTCTAAAGATGGTTGCGATTGTGATGCTGCCGCTGCTATTAGGAAATGTATAATTTTATTATAATGACTAATTGCCTAAAATGGCGCTGTTTAGTTACATATAACAGTGGCTACTAGTCCAAATATAATACAGTTGTATGTGGCATCTGTTGTTGAAACAAATGCTACTTTGGTCCAGAAAGGAATTTCTTCAATCAAACTATTATATATGAAGATAAAAATTGTTAAATTTATTTATACACTAAAATAATGGTTTTTAAATCATTTTAATCTTTTTCATCATCCTCTACGTATGACTTTTACAAGATTAATTATATCCCAACGGAACACATTGATATACATTTTCGTAAAAATGTAGACTTCATTCCTGCTCGTTGACACGTGACTTATTGGCCAACTTAAACATTTACCGCTCAACTTGATATAAGTGAGAAACGGAATACTAAAATGGTTATGAAGCGTTTATGACCGACATTTTTAAAAAAAATCCATCAATATTTCTACATAACATCATTACGTGCCTGGGAACCATGCACCAGACTCAATCGCATTTGAAATTATTGCGAGTTCGTTTTTGGAGAAGAACCATCGGGTTGTTGTGTTTCCAATAGGAAACAATGAGAATAATGGAATTAGCAGAGGATTTTGCCTTTGTTTTTGATAATAGCATCAATCAATATCATAAAATACTGTAGATACTTCAGGCGTGTAACTAACTAATAGTGTTTATCACTATATGGTTTTCTCTCTTCTCTCTCAACTGTTCTCTTTCTCTTTATATATATATATATATATATATATATATATATATATATATATATATATATATATGTATAAAGAGAAAGAGAACAGTAGAAAGAGACTAGAGCTTTCTGGATAAAGATTAAACACAAAGAAGACCGTAGTGTCCATAGAATTACAAGTGCAGTCCTAAGCGATTCAACACGACCATTTACGAAACTCTTGCGACAGTCTTAGCCGTTTTCTCGAAGACAGGGTTAAAATGACTCGGGGTTCATAAGTTTGACAGTTAACCCTCTCATCTTCTCTCGCTGAAAAAGATAGTTCAACTTGGTTGTTTCTCTTTAAATTCACTTTCAAATGATAATAATAATAATAATAATAATAATAATAATAATAATAATAATAAAAATAAAAATAATAATAGCAATCGACGCTAACGCTTATTGTATTTTTCATATAAAATACATTTTTCCCACGAAGAGAAAAACAATAATGTACATTTTTCCACAGGAGCAACAAAATCAAAAGAATAAATATGCCCATTATAATTTATATTTCTGGAAGTTCCATTGTATTAAAACGGAGTTCTTTTTTATGTTTCACAGTCGATTCCTTTCTTATCTGACGGATGCTTTTACTGGTGTAGTGTGGGTCGTGGACAGTATATCTACGTACTCAGCAGACTGCGAAACTTGAACTCCAAACTTTTTTTTTCTGCCACACATCACCTTTATATATGAATGGGTAGTGTACTTCGAAAAGTACACGGAGTTTTCATTCAACCAATCCTTGCCCGCCAGTCACACTCTAGGTAGTCCTGATTTTATAATCAACCCCTACCCCATACTTATACAGGTAACTTTCCACAGAACAAAAAAGGTTCTCAACAACAACTTTATCATGTATATGATTATTTCCGCCTTGACCCCAGGTCCAATATTTTGCCCAAACAATCGACTAGATAGATACAAATAATCACTTTTACAGCAATATTGTTTCAATTTTCGATTTTGTTTTTTTTCTGTTACAAAGAAAATACAACCTTTGTTTCTAGCTACTTAGGGTTACCTGCTGTCCTCAGGGATCTGCCATTAAAATAAAAAGGCTCTCAGTGGCCCTATTAATTACACTATCAACCATAGTTCTAATTCAGCACTCTTAATTTTCCTCTGGGTTAATCTATTATCATCGTGGCTGGTTCGATCAGATTCCTCTACTTAGCTCATCCAGCTTGCAAATGAAATGGTTGAGTCTAACTCGTCTACACGCCTCTCATCCGTCCTTAACTGACCGGTTATCGGTTTCAAATCTTATTATGCCCCCGATATTCAATGTGTAGCGATACTTCATACTAGCTGGTTCGTACAAACGATCCTTTTAAGAAACAGTTCACTTCCAATAGAATCCAAATTATGCCACAGGCCCTCATTCTACTTCATGCAAGAAAGTTGATATACGTCCTTGGGTAGAATTCAGTAACAAAGCACAAAAAGATATGTCCATTTTTACAAACCGGAAAAGTTATGTGTCCTATAACGTTCATCATAAAGCTGAATAAAAAAATTCAGTTCTAATAAAAGCCTTCTACTATGTTTATAGATTATTTCCCCATGGACCAGTGCCGCTTTTGAAGTTGACACGGTTTCATTATCAAAAGTTCTTCCAATTTATATTCCCCAAAAAGGGAATATGCAATCTGATTAACTATATTTATTCAATTATCTCCCCTGAATTATTGTCTCCTATAGAGTTAACACACTTTTTTCAAATCTTAAAAGTTTTAAATAATTAATTTATATTGAAAACAATCATGCAACTTGACTAACTATATATTTTTATTTAGTTATCTCCCCTAGACCATTACTTTCTAATTGGTTTTCACACATTATTTTCAAATCAAAAAGTTCTAATTAATTTATTCACTATGGAGTCGTGTATTCGCCTTGTCTTTATATTTTATTATCTTTATTTTTTGTCTTTGTTTTAATTTCCTTAAATTGGTTCTATGTTCGCCTTCTGTAGTCACGGATCACGCCGGACTGGCTCTCGATTTCTTCGCTTATTAAAGAAATCATGAAGATTTTAAAGTCAATTACATCATAAATTCATCTCTAAGTCTTCGTTCATCAGCGTACCTTCTTCCACTTGGGTGGCATTACCGTCCGCACATCATTAACATTGTTCCCATCGATTTAAGGTAAGATTTGACGATAGTCCCCACCCTCATCATCGGTACGGGCAACCTTCATATGTTTTTTATTAACAAACCTTCTCATTCGCTACTTTACACACCACACCACTGCTACCAACATCGCGATCAGAACTGTTACATGTTTATCCAACTTCCCACCATGATTTTACTTATGGAAGTTGGCTTCCGATTTCTTGTCGGCCAGGCCTTCCAACCGGGTCTGCAATTACCTCAGGTCCACCTTAGGCACGTTATGTAAATCTAGGTTTGCTCGGAGAGAATGTCGTCGAACAATTGGGCCTCTACGTCCAATGTGGTTACTCCAATTCAGACGTCTTCAATAAATGCCTTTCCTCGGATTGATAGTTCGCTGGGAGTCCTATAGTCTTCCCACACGCCCTGAAACACGCATCCATCTCCCCCAGGGTCAAAAGTGGCGTCAAACTGATAGTATAGACGGCAGTATCACCGCAGGTTCACAACAATTCTTGTTCGCTTTGAGCAGATATTATCCAAGTAACCTTCGCCACATGCACAACCAGAGGTAGCACCCCCCTACATGGTACTTCCATTCGATACAATTTGTTTGCTATTTTCTCGTCCTGTCGTTGTGGATCTAATATGCACAGATCGTGATCTCCTGTCACATTCATTATGCTTTCGGATCGACAGATCTCCATACAACTGCTCCGTCTTTTCTTTGTCTCTCACCGGCTTACTAATATAAACCTACCCCTAGCAATGTTAAAGGTTATATTGCCCGCTGCTTCCTGATACGTGGCCATCACACCCAATTTAGATGTATCCAATGGGTAGAGGACCGGTATTGTAATACCCTGATTCACTTCGTAACAGCTCCACGGATCCTAGAAGCGTACAGACAGAAATACCAATATTTTCCAACTGTCTAGCTACAAGCTACGCCCGAATGTGTTATAGTACTTATGTTACAGTAGTTTTTTTTTTCAAAATACATTGCAAGCTGAAAATGCGACGCAGTTTCCACTTTACGCCCTCTTACACTTCCCCTAACTGATTGGGATGTATTACAATTAAAGACAAGTGCCCCAACGCTAAGGCATCCAGTTGCGCCCTAATATATTCAGTCTACATAACCGACAATTGCTCTGTCTGTCTCAACCGGCTTAAAATATGTAGTACAAGATGTGTAATTATACAATTATAGAACTAACACTTTATTGAATTCCCTCTGTAAAATAAAATAGTAAAATTTAATATCTAGTAAAATTAAAAAAAAATAATCTAGTAAAATTTAATATCGAAATGCCTTCCTCGCTTTCTTGGACCCAGGTTTTCTGTCTCCTTTCTAATTCGTTTACTCGTTGTTTAATTAATTCAATATTTTCTTTGGCTACCACGCCTAACAGAGCTCCCAAGGCTTTGCCTGTGATAAGAATTATTGCCCTTTTAAGTCTGCCTTCCAACTCTTACAACCTCTTTTTATGATTACGTTGTTTGGGCAATCGGTGTCGGAATAACTGCAACTCATCGTCTAGTGGTTTAATATTAACGCGGATTCCTCTACATTCGTAGAAGTTCTCGTAAAATCCTGCCTCATTGAACTAATCGATTTCTTTCCAATAGCCTACCAAGATTCCAAACAGTTACTGAGGTCCCTAACCGATTTGACTACATGATTAGAACTTAATTGGTTTTCTTAAAGACAGCACCTATTCCCATTCGTAGGGCTCTCCTTATCTGGACGAGCCCCATTAGGTGCACCAGCAGGACCAGGTCCATATCTGCAATTACATGAGAAAATAACTCAATTAACTTCATAATTTATCCGTGTATATCACAAGTAAACAATCACTTTTTATTCTTCACGTAAGGGTACACGAACAGCTCAAAAGTTTTTACCTCTGTCTCGATTCCGAGAAAATGTTTTTAGCGACATTCCTCCAGCCAAGAACTACTTAGAAGTTGATTAACTTACACACCTCAGGGATGCTCGACAGTAGAGACCTCCAGAATTCGACTCGCCCCGACACCAGCGTTGGCGGCACAATCGAACAGGGACCTTGCCCGAAAATGCTCCAATCGGCCGACGCAAGGGACCGCCCAAACTCCAGCCTTCCAACGAGCAAGCATTGATCCGATCGTATGCCATTCTCCTTAGTATATAATGATACCTATACACTTAGAGTTTGAACTCATCGAAACTCACTTACTTTCGCTTAAAACTTATTTAACTGACGGTACCCAGTTTCTCCTAATATATATGTAACCCTTCTTTAAAATGAGCCAAAACTCAAAATATAGTACGAACACAACAGAATTCGCTATAATTCGCACTATCGGAGCTAGGCAACACCGTATGGTCTGTTTTCCACTGCTGTCCCGTATAATTGACCGGGTAAAAGCGATTCTTGACGAGCGTACAGAACAGCGATTATTGACTTGGTGCCAACAGGTGCTTGCCCATTCTGATTTATTCTTTATTTCGTCCTCTGTTTTATAAGCAAACATGTCCAGCTTAATCGCGTCAGTGTTTTCAAAGACAGATTTCACGACTCCTCTGACAGTAAGAGTATACTCTTTTTTATTAAAATCCGTAATTTTTTTGTTTTTTTCCAGAGGAGCCACCACTTATTAGGCCCGGAGGCCCGGCGGCCACTCGGTGTTAAGGGTTTATGGGTATACATAAGCAGTGGAAATTTTGTAAATTCGATTAATTAGAGGGATTGTTAATCAAGAACTTGTTTACGTTGGGCTTGAAGACAAACAAACTGTAGTCAGCTGGAAAGCAAGCAAGTGGAAGAGAGTTCCACAGACGTGCAGTTCTAAGAAAGAAGCTTTGATCGTGGAATCAAAGTTTAGGTTTGGGCACAGATAAAGAGTGTGAGAAATTCTTGATAGGGGTTTGGCTAAACGAGTGTTTTCCGTGAAAGTTTGACGAGGGACGGCCAGAGATTGAAGCTCAGACAAGCACTTACCGTGAAAATAACGATACAATAGGGACATGCTCGCAACTCTCTTTTGTGGGAAAGAGATTGCGGGGAGGAGAACATCGTACCCCCACTAAGCTACGAAGTCTATTTTGAACTCTCTCAAGGTAGGATGAGCTGTTTCTAGTAGCTCCTGCACAGATGGGGCAACAGTATTCCATCATTGGCCATAGCTGGATATTATATAGGCAGGAGTGAGATATCTACAGGAGTGGTAGAAGGATCCCACAATTTTTGCAGGAGCATTGGAAACAGATTTAATGTATATGTTCCATTTCAGATCAGGAATAAAGGTAAAGCCAAAAAGTTTGTCCAAACATGCAGCCTTTTTTAAACGAGATCTATGCCAGATGAGGATCAGAGCGGTGATGATGTAAAGATAGGAGCTTGGTTTTAGATGCATTAAAATTAACCAGCCACCGTTTTCCCCATTGTACAACGTACTCAAGATCAGAGAGGAGAGTGAGTCAGAGAGAATTTTGTCATTTACGGTCTTTGATGTGTTGCCATACATGGTAGTCTCGTCAGCATAAATGTCAACAAATGATCTAACATGTTATTTACAAGATTATTGAGGCAGATCAGGAACAGAATTGGGTGCAGGATTGACCCCTGAGGGACTCCCTCATTAATACTAGGAGCTTCTGCTTTCTGCATATCAACTACTACTCTTATGAATCTATCTGACAGAAATGATTTAATAATTGAGAAAACATTTCCAGCTATACCTTTGCTGGGTATCAAAGTACAATTGATGCCGGCACTTGAAGTTCACTACAGACCCGTTTAATCATTTCTCTTACATTTTTCTATTTAAAGTCCATTGAATTATCAATTTTAAATTTTCAACATTCTTTAATCAATTTAAAAATAATTTTACAGAACACACATTTAAAATTCTCAATTTTTCTTCACAGTACATGAGGGCACAATGTTTGCCCCTAAGTATCGATTTGAATTTCTCTATCTCCTTTAAACATTATTTTCACTTTAATTCACAGAATATAAATCTGAAATGTCCAATTCCTGTTTTAACAACATCAGTACGCATTTTTCCTGCAGAAGTATCGATTGAAATCTTTCAAAGAAAATTTTAATTTTAATATTCAAGTAAATTCACAGAAATATCAGTTAAAATTTCACCTAGTTTTCAAATAATTGCTAAGAGCGGAATGGCTAAGGACGTGTCTATTATATATTCATCAATATATATATATATATATATATATATATATATATATATATTGATATATATATATATATATATATGTGTGTGTGTGTGTGTCTGTGTGTGTGTGTGTGTGTAGATAAATAGATGGATAGATGTATCATTTTATTCCTGTTTTCTTTTCTTTCTGAAGAGGACACGATTTGTCAGCCATCCAATTAATGTTTAATATTAGCACACTCACACAAGTACTATTTTTTTGCTCAATAAAATTATTTAAGTTCACGGTAGCGTTACTATAAAAAAAAATTAATCGAAAACTAAATTTAACTCCTTTTAACGATGTAAATATCAAACCATTTGTTTTAAATGCGTACACTATATTCTTAAGCATAATCTAAAAAATTACAAATACACACTTCAAATGGATTTAATTTATTATCGAACACATGTTTTAAATAAGAATTATTTACCTGAAATCTTCCGAACACAATTTCAAAACTAAGAGCATTCTTTTAAATATCGTGTTAATTATCAAACGCAATCTGTACTTCAGAAATATTCACTTAAATCTTTCGAACACAACTTCAAAATCGAAAACATACATCTTAAACTCTTGTAAATCATCGTACATAAATTACACGGTTGGCAGTTTAACTCACTCTACCTCCCTGCTCTTTTTCTGTCGCCCCCAATCTCAATACTCCTTATAATATATGAGTCTTACCTCGTTTTTTCGAGTTTTACTATTTGGAGGATAATGGGGAACCATGTCATTCCATTTTCCCAATCCTCAGTAAGCAACCTGTTACATTAATGAACCGCTCAAATTTTTGTGTAGAATTGCCACACTTCAGACAGATTGCTCTCAGGCTCCCAGGAATTTTCTCTCAATTTCCTTCTGGTTTCGATGGAGTGTAATGCTGAATTTTTCTGACTCGTGTCGATTGGATCCATGTTAGCGATGTTTCGCAACATTCACCGGGGCCAATCAAGCGGTTGAGCTTCTTGCCATTTCAGCGGACTGCGCTAAGCGAAATCTGCTCCAATTTTTCCGTCTATTAACAGCATATTTAACGCCAGAAGAGGTCATCACTGCTAACATCGCAATCCTTATTGCCAGTACGGCCATCTCCTCTCCAACTAGCTGTCCGACTCCGCATAAGTCTTTCGCGGCGCCCAAATCTTTTTCCCCACTGGGCAATTATTCTACCAGTGACGAGCAGAGCTACTTTCAGAAAAATCGAGAATTTTCCTTTAGTCTTCAATTGATATATCGTGATTTCTCTTGATATATCGTCATCGCTGCGTATGCAAATAAAACAACCCGAATTTATCTGCGCCTTTGGGACTTTCATCTTACTCTCTCGAACTTGTGTCGAAAAACCATGTCCCCTCTTGAGACTCATTCCTATCTTATTCTATTACCTTTTAACAAACATTTCATCCCTCAAGCCGATTGCATTAATTTCTTATTTCTTATTTCTGTTTAGTCTGTATTTAATCTCTTAAAATTATTTTTGTTCACCTTTGGATAACAATAATAATTAAAACAAGAAAATTAACAGTTAATCACCAACCACTTCTCAATGGACTTTTGCAACACGTTACAATACTCAGCTCGAAATTCAATCTACGTAACAACCGTTTCTTCACAAAACAACGTTTAACGAATTTCAATATCCTCTCGCATCCTTGCTGTATTCAAGAATCTACATTTTCTCTTGCTTGTGTGCTCGCACACGAAGATAATTCGTTAGAAGTCGGGGCCTGTTTGGAAAGCAACCATATTTCTCTCGTTATTTTGTTTCAGCCTCGTTCTCTTTTCTCTCTTACTATTGACACAAATGCGATTCTGACAATTAACGACAAATTAACCCGTTTCTCTTTTTTGTTTATCTTTAACATAAACAATGTATTCAATTCAACTCTCCCTTTTCTTTTTATCAAAACTCGCACGAGTTTCAAAGCTGCCCCACCGGGGAAAATAACTCAAGCCCCCCACAAAAAAAAATCCGACCTGTAGTGATATTATCTCGGGATACAAAATCTTACGTCACTGGGTCAGTCACAATAGGCGCAACTTGACGTGTCTCAGCAGGTAAAATCGAACCACAATTGATGTACGGGTTACCCAATAGCGACCAAAAATGTCGTAAGTTCAAAGAAGGAATGTCTTTGTTGTGTCCATAATTTTTGTTCTTTCAGTATATTTTCCTGGGTGATTTTTCTTTATTTTTTCACTTAACTTAGAACACACTTTCTTAAGCAAAATAACCAATCTGAGATTTTGTTAACTCTGGAAATAATTATATTCTCTAAAATTCTGAACATTCTATTACTGATTGCTCGCTAGATAAGCGTGTCGTGATGTCATCGTCTTTACGAGTATAAAATGCCTACTTTTGAGACGTCAGCTTGGATTATAGCTGGTTGGATGACCACGTCCTTTGTTCAGTATTAGGTAGGTTGATTCCAATGTCGGATCTAGGCTCGCGCGATCTGTGTAAGTAAATAGGTATTTTGTGTGTGTGTGTGTGTGTGTGTGTGTGTGTGTGTGTGTGTGTGTGTGTGGTGTGTTTGCACAGTTCGCAGAATCCTCGCCTAGCATGAAAGAGGCTCGAGTTTAAAATCCTGAGTTCGGATGTGTCTAACTGATAAGCCCAGATGAGCGCGAAACTCGAATATTGGACTTCCGGTTTGTTGGCTTTTCTTTTTACCTCTTCTTAGGTTCGACGTTGTCTGGCCGTGGAAAATATTATAGTCTTTCACATTCTGAATATATATATATATATATATATATATATACATATATACATATATATATATACATATATATACATACACACACACACACACACACATATATATATATATATATATATTAGCAAAATACCCGTCGTTGACTGGGTTAAAAAAGAGTCTACAGAAAATGGACTCTGATTTATGAAAGTGTGATAGGTTATGAAAAGGAAGGGTTGTAAAGAGATAGCTTCGAATTTGGGTGTATCAAAACCAAAGCAAAATATAATGAAAGTAAAAATAAAATAGATAAACCCCATAATTTATTATACCATACCTGTTCACACTGAAACACTTATCACAATATTCTGTGGATCTATATTAAAAAAAAAAAAACTTGTAAAACTTTGTGTTTTTTTTTAAATTTTTAAATTCTTTATTTCCATACTTTGTGGATCAGGCGCATACGCATACTCCACAATTTTAATGAATCATCATCATGCAAGATCAAACATACCCATTCTTGCGTCTCGATACATCATCTATCATTATATGTGATCAGTTTTCTATAATATATATATATATATATATATATATATATATATATATATATATATAACTTACATCCTAAATTATATTTGGGATTAAGTTCTCGAAATGAATGCTAGTATACATTTGAGTCATAAAGCATGCACACATATTTTAACACTTTTAGACTTTACAATCCAAGCTAGTATTTCAATAAGATATATATGACGCACCGGTTCCCACCAGAAAACCGAAGTTAAGCAACATTGAGCCTGCTCATTACTAAAATGGGTGAACAATTTGGGAATTCCAGGTGCTGTATGTAGGAGGACGTCGACATCTACCTGCAAAAAAGTGAAAACATCTAAAGTTGGCATCTCCCCTAACGGGGGTATACATGCGACTGGGGACCGCTTGTGAGTTTCATACTCTCATGAAACTTCCTCCTTCGGAGAAAGCCGGCTAAACCTTGAATAGAGTTGGTGCTGACTGCACACACAGTATTTCATGAAGTGAATTCGGATACTGAGCAATAATATCGGGATCTGTGAATCTTTCTCTAACAACCACGATATGGGTAATTGATCTTGTATGCAGTAATCATTTACTTGTAATTTTTACTACATATTTAGTTATATAATACTAATTAGCTCATCGGCAATGTGTATTCTAGCATTTTGCAGGACGAGTTTGCCGCACTCGACTTTTCCACACTCGATGCGGTATAATTTTGAACGGCATAATTTATTTATATTACATTTATATTTTGGAGGTTATTCAGATGATGTTGCCCTATGGTATACGTAATAATCATATAAGAATACGTAGGGTCTAAATCATAGCGTTTAGTAGTTAGATTGTACATACAAAAATATGATTATGCGACCCTAAACTCATATCAACGTTGCCTGAATCGTGAAATGAAGTTGTAACTTAGACTCTACTAGAGGGAGAAAAGGTTCACTCTTAAATGTGGAGGATATTAAAAATGTAACTTCTATTTACATGAGATTTCATCTCGGTTATAGCAGTCCCGATGACAACACGCTATTCAATTAATGAAATAAAGATTCTTGTTCGAGTTCTATGCGAATTTCGGGGTTCGAAACAAAGATCGAAAGGACTAATTTGAAAACAATTCGAGAATACTTCAGATAACAGTACTTTTAATAAAATGTATACTACAAATCGCAACGGACAATTTGCAATAAACGAGTTGGGATACACATTATGACATTATTACATCCATTAGAAAAGCTAAAGCTTTAAAAACATCCAAAAGTTGTAGTACGTGGAGAGACTGAAAGTTAGGTATAGCTGACCGTATGTGGAAGAAAAGGGGAAACGATCTACCATTATGGGACGAAGTAAAAATTGTAGACAGAGAGGAATGGTGGAGAGTAAGACGACTGAAAGATGCAGCACATAAGCTGGGAAATACCAACTATTATGTAGACCTGGTTTAGAATTTAATACGATATGGGAACCAGTAATTATATACAATTATATACAATACAATCGATAAAATATACACATAATAAGTATTAAAAATATATATTAATATATATATATATATATATATATATATATATATATAGCCAAAATTGGTATGAGAAAATTTACTGAATTACACGAACTCAGTATATTACATATATGTCTCTCTCTCTCTCTCTCTCTCTCTCTCTCTCTCTCTCTCTCTCTGTATATATATATATATATATATATATACAGAGAAGGAGAGAGAGAATGAGAGAGGGCAAGAGAGAGAAAGAGAGAATAATACGTCAATATATAGTAATAATTAATAGGAAAATAGTGATATTTATAACTAAACATAAGAAAACAGGTTTAAACCTCATAAAATTCATACTAGAATTGTCCGCAAGGACTCGTGGCGTGTTCTTGGAAAAATAAATGGCAAAAAGTGATATTCTCATAAAGGTTAAAGGTTCAAACCTCAGTCTGGCTGGCCGGAGAAATACAATTGCGAATTACTTAGGACCTCTGCACAGTCCTGGCTGACAGAACAAGAGCACGCTCCCCCATTGATGAAATAAAGAGTTCAGCCAGAAATTCCGTCCAAATTCCCGAATTCGATAGAAACAAACCCGAGTTCGACAAGATACACTTGAAGAAGGTCAGAGGTTACATCGAACAAAACGTTGTGAAAATCACACTCAAGAAAAGAACAGTAATCCCATGAATCGAAAGATTACGAATAACTAATCCTCATCTCAATAATTAAGAAACGCTAAAACTTTACGAATATTCAAAAACGACCTTCATCCTAACTTATTTCCATTTAGTGGGAAGTTTTGCTTGTTGTAAGAAAATATGTCGGAACGTTATTTATTTAATATTACCCGCACTCTTTTTCTCCTCGGTTTCATTTCTCTCCTCTTGTCTACAATCAAATTCCCCCATATGTATATATATATATATATATATATATATATATATATATATATATATATATATATATATATATATATATATATATAATATTTACATACTTACAGTCACAACTGTTTCATCCTTTTGGGAATCTTCAGTGCAGGGTGTCACGATTCACACCAATCGATAGATTCGAACCCTGCAACAAAAGCCATATGTAGATTGATTAGCAAAGACCCTACCTTTCGGCTATCATTGACCGCGTGAAATAACGTTAAATTTAAACATTATATTTTAAAATGTTTTTTTACATCAGTTCAGTGATCTAATCGTTCTACGATATTCCATGCATAATATATATATATATATACATATTTATATATATATATATATATATATATATATATATATATATATATATATATATATAAGACATATCTTATTCGTCATCTCGACAAACCAACGATATTTTCTCATCTATAAATTAAATTCCTAATTATTCGTCTGTCAGTATCTTTAATAAACAAGTTATATGTTCTAATTGGTTTGATAACATCCCGAATATGTTATTTTTCATGATTAAACTCTTTTCTCTCATCTTTCCTTCCATTTTAACAGGTGAAAAAACAAACAATTAAAATTTGTACCTAGGATGACCAACGGAAATTATACACATATACCAATGCAATCGAAATTCCTGATCAAATCCGAAATCGACATATAAAATAACAGCTGGAAAACAACCACTAAAACAAAACCAGGACTCCATCGATTAAACAATGGCACACCCTTTAAAATTTTGAAATATTGACAATAGAATTATTTTTGATCTTCACCATAAAATTCTCCAAAAATAATTTTAATTCACTGTTTATTAATGCAAATATAAATTGGTTATCTTTATGTTTTAATCTGATTTTTATTAATTTGTTGAAGTACTGCTGCCTGTAAAAATTGAAAAAAAAAACATAATCTGATGAAACCAATTCCAAATGTCCATTAAAAACTATATTCGTTGTATACAATCGTTTGTTTGTACTATTGTTTGTCTAAGTATATACAATGACACTTGAATCAATGTTGCAATTGTTAATGTACCATGCGAAATAAATATATGCTATTAACATTAATATCAGCTTGATAATATATATATATATATATATATATAACTAATGAAAAACTTGCAAATATATTCATATATATAATATAAAGAAAAACAATGCGCATAAAAGTAAACGCTGATGATGTGTAATTATTTCCCATCATAAAAAATAAAACAAAATCAGTTAACACTGCTTATATATGGGAGAGCTATTTAAACAAATCAAGACAAAATGAAACGAACATCGCGCATTTTAGAGTAAATGCGCAAGTAAGAAGCATTTCCCAACATATAAGAAGATTTTAAAATACCTGAGAAGATAAGAGCTAAAAACAATGAATACATAAGCTAATGAATGTAATATTTGCGAGAAACGCATCTATTCGAAGAGAAGCGATTGTAATACTATTACATTGATAACATCTTTATAACAAATGCTTACATTACAGTTTAGCTTACTGACATATAATGATCGTTTTTATCAACAATTTCAGTTCATTTAAAATGATCGATTTTATTTGCGTCTTACCCTGCTTCTGAAACACTCTCGCGATCGATCAGAGAATTGTACTTTAAATTTAGATATTTTTCCATCTCTAAACGCGCACTTAAATTGAGTCTCTGTCTGTCTGTCTGTCTGTCTTTCTCTATCTCTCTCTCTATATATATATATGTATATATATGTATACATATATATGATTTATATATATATATACATGTGCGCATCGTATATATGTATATGTATATATATATAAACAATGCATATATATATATATATATATATATATATATATATATATATATATATATATATATATATATATATATATAATGGATCCGCTCGTCTCAGTTCGTCAGTAAGTCTCTCATATTTAGTTTAAAATGGGACAATAATTTATGTGCACCAACTAAAGTTTGAATAAGGCGTCCATTACAAACGACACAGATCTAATGCCTGGCTCCTTTAAATAGGTGACCCAAAATCTAAAACTCTACGCACAGTTTAAAGAGTATGAGCTGGTTTTGTATCATAATGCTGATCAATATGGAAATATGCAAACATGATTCTTGATTTATAGATGTATTCTGTATCCCATATTTCACTCTATGGGCATGAATAAGTATTCGCAAGTGTAAGTAAATCTGGAGACCTGTAATATGCGCAGAATATCTATTGTCTGCCAGTCATTATTAATTTTAAATGTGGCCATAGTTTAAAACAGTTATTTTGTGATTCTACATTAAAAAAAAAATATTGCTATATCACTTATCTTAGACTCAGATACTTGAGTATGAAATTGAGTTTCGGTGTTCTACTACGCTTAAGCTAAAAGTATAACTTTAGTTGGCTTGTCAGGATTCATTTCAACAGAGGATGTTATAGAAATGTGTATAAATCGACACATACATTTGTTTTTGTTACTCACATTTTCCCACATTGTTTTAGTTCTCCCTTCTCTCAGCATCGTGTAATTCTAGACATGTAAAAACAATGGTATTCACAAGAATCTTATAAATCAATAGACGATTATATATAAACATGTTATGATAGGAAAGAGTGGATGCGATTAGAGTTTCTTTTTCCTTATTGGAAACTCGCATTTTACCTGCATCGTAAAACACTGTAAAGAACAATAAATAACCTATCAGTATAGAAGACCCAGGTATGAACTTCATAATTTGTCAGGATACATATTCTTAGAGAGTTCAATGAGGGTACATCCAGAAAATATGTTCGAACGTAAAAAAAAAAAAAATATTACATTATGGCAGTCAATCTTAATATCCGACTCCATCTTATTTTTACATGCAAACTGTTTGGTAAATATCATGAACTCTCATATAAAGAAGACATATTCTTTTGGTAGAATGTAAGAATTTGAGCTAGATGTGATATATATTTTAGGGCCTATCTCAGACCTTTATTTAGCCTCAAAGAATTTAACTTAAATAAAAATTAAGTTATTCAGGAGAACAGCTCACATAATCTTGCATAGCTCCATGCATGTAATTCTATGCACTTTACATATATCTACTTTAATCTCGCTTAGGTTAAAGGGGGCAATGACTGTAATATGTAAATTCGAATAAGCAATCGTATGAAATATATATATATATATATATATATATATATATATATATATATATATATATAATATACAAGGTGACCCAAAAAACCGGGCCCCAAATCTAATTAGGACCTGTTTTTAGTGCTTTGTCCCAATGAAATTAAACTTTGGGCATAACTAGTTTATATTCAACACATCACATAAAACCACTAGGAGTTTTGCCTTTTTTTCACTGTTCTACAGCATATTTTCTAGATGACCTCCAATTAGCTTTTGTTTTTTAGGGGTCACCCTGTATATCTATCTATATATCTATAAAAGTGAACGTGTCTGTGTGTCTGTGTGTGTGTCTGTCTGGCTGTGTGGCTTTGTACATTTTCCCTCGCAATAACTCTGTTAATTTTCAGTCTACAAATTCGAAAATTGATATGACGGGTACTGAGATTTGGGCAAATCTATGTGATCGGTTTTCGGCCAGAAATTTGGCTATTAATAGGTCAAAGTTCAACGATTTGACCTTTGAGAACTCTATCAAACTTCTCCGACAATTTTGGGTCTAAGCACTTAAAATTTTGGATATAAGTTCCTTGGACATAGATCTAACTTAAGAACTCGATTTTAACCCAAAACAATGAATGTTAAGGGTTCATAATAGGGGTCGAATTAAAAAAATATATATATACCTTTTTTTCTCAGCATACACCTCCAAACACCCGGCAGCTCCGGGCTGAAATACTAGTATATATATATATATTTATATATATATATATATATATATATATATATATATATATATATATATATATGAAGTTATAAAAATATATATAGCAATTACGCTACGCATAATATGTCCCGTTTCATTCTTGTGAAAATTCGTCAGACATAAGCAGGCGAATGTTTGTACCGGTATTACAATGTGTTATTTTTTTAATTAAATATTAGCGTATATATGTTGGTAAATTTTATTAGAAGTTATATGTTTACAATTACATGATTTCCACGACAATACGCCTGCCTAGAACAGAAAAGTGGGCAATAGTTTTTGTATGAGGAAAATAACCAAACTCTTTTTATATATCGCCGTTTAACAGTCATTCGTGCAGTCGGGTGCAAACTGGGAAAGCTAATAGAAAATATTTAAGTGGGGGGTTACCATCCTACAACATTTCGCAATAAAATGTTTTGAAAAAAGTAGCAATTTGTAATAGTGAATGCAATTATATAGTAAAAGCCGCAAAATATGCATCGAGTACTGTCATATTGTGTTAACTGTAGCAGCGTTTGTAAGGCTAAAGGCGATAAATCATGTAATTTTATTATATATATATATATATATATATACATACACGAGGGGCGTGCAATAAGTAACGCCCCTTGCCCACCTCCAGTTGTCTGATCTAGTTGAAATTTTGCATGTGCTATTATTTGTATCTCTACAGGTTATGAGGCAAATTACAGCACTGAACTGATTGTGATTTCTGTTTTACAGATGTTTGAACTGAGTCAGGTGTGAAATGGAGACTGTTGAATGTCGAGTATTGATCCGGTGTTTGTATTTGAAAGGACGTACACCACAGGAGACTTTTGATGAAATGAAAGAAACTTATGGTGATAATGCCCCATCATGTGACCTTGTAAAACGCTGGCATCGTGAATTCAAACATGGCCGAAAGTTTGTGGAAACAGCTCCCAGACCTGGCCGACCCCTTTCTGCCATTGATGAGGCATCTGTCCGTCAAGGTGAGGCTGCCATTTTGGAAGATCGGCGCATTACTATTCGCCAAATAGCCCAAGATGTCAAGATTAGTACAGGGTGTGTGGAAACTATAATTCATGACCATTTGCATATGAATAAGGTGTCTGTCAGATGGATTCCTCGGTAGCTCACACCATTGCAGAAGCGAGAACGCGTCGAGTGCTCGAGGAGAGATTTGGAGATGTGCCAAGAAGATGAGTCAAAGTTTTTCAAAATACTGATTACACAGGATGAAACCTGGGTCCATCACTATGATCCAGAGACAAAATCCCAATCAATGCAGTGGAAGCACGTGGACTCACCACCCCCAAAGGGTGCAGCCCTCCGCTGGCAAGATCATGCTCACAGTCTTCTGGGACCAGGACGGAGTTATGATGGGAGATGTCCTGGCAAAGGTTACCACGATTACAGGAGCCCATTATGCTTCACTTTTGAGGAAATTAAGGGAGGCTATCAAAATCAAGAGGCGGAGTAAGCGCAGTAAAGGTACCCTCCTCCTGCAGGAAAACGCCCCGGTCCATAACTCGCATGTCGCCAGATCAGAAGCACGGACGTGTGGTTATGAAATTCTCCCCATCCTCCCTACTCTCCTGACTTCGCCCCCTATGACTTTCACCTCTTCCCAGCCATGAAGTTGTTTTTGAAAGGAAAGGGTTTCCCAGATGATGCAGCCTTGATTTCTGAAGTCACGTCGTGGTTTGAGGACCAACCTGGTGTGTTCTCCAAAAACGATCTCCAGAGCTGCATCAAACGATTGGAGAAATGTATTACTCTGGGTGGTTCCTACGCAGAGAAAGACTAATAACTGTGCCAAGTTTTGTTGCTCTACTTCTATGTGAAGTGGATCAGGGGCGTTACTTATTGCACGCCCCTTGTATATATGGTTGGTTAAAAAACAATATCATTGTCTAAATATGTTTATTTTATATGTGATTTTTTTAATTCATTCGTTAATATATGTATATAACTATGCTATATATCATTTTGTAAACGCGTTTTTCTTTCTATCGATTCCGTGCTGTTACCATTATCAATCTCTTCATTCATTTCTGAAGGGTTTTTGACAGTACTGGCAAAATTCAAATTCTCGCGATTTTTTTTCTTCCAATTACAACTAGGCCGAAAAGCTGCCGAGACACCTCGTAATATCAATGTTTGACGAAAGAACAACTAATCAACGTGTTGCATAACGTTTGTTCAAGAAATAACGCTTTGGAAACGAGGACCTCGAAAATGATGAGGGCCGCGGTCGGCCCGTTGCGTTAGATAACGAACACTGGAAAGCTTTAATTAAAGTAACTCATCGCAAAACCACACGAGAATTGCTGTTGAACTCGAGGTCGTCCACTCAACAATCGTTCGCCATTTAAAGAAAATAGGTAAGTCAAAATGTTGGATAAATTGGTGCCGCATAAACCGAAAAACATTTTTTTTTAATAGTCTTTTGATGTGACATCTACGCTCCGTCTAAAAAAATGTAATGGAGATTGTTTGGTCTGCGCCCAGTCTTATTCATCACAGCTTCTTGAATCCGGGCGAAACTATTACGTCGGAAAAGTACTATCGGCAAATTGACGAAATGAACCAGAATCTTCAACGTATGTGCCCGAGATTGGTTAATATGAAAAGACAACTTCTTCTCTATGAACACGCTCGCCTGCATGTTATCAATTCACCCTGCGGAAGCTGCACTAATTGGACTACGAGACATATTGGGCATCCAGAATATTCACCGGCTATGTCGCCCAACGCTGATCACTTCTGAAGCATCTCGACAACCCCCTACGAGAAAAATGCTTCAAAAATCCTGATGAGGCTGAATCGGCCTTCAATGACTTCATCGCTTCCAGAAATTCGGATTACTATGCTAAATGAATAAATAAACTTTCCCGTTGGTAAAAATGTGTCTATTCTAACGATTCTTATTTCGATTAATAAAGTTTATTATGAAAGGAGTTATGATCTTTTGAAGTTGAATGTCAAGCAACGACACTGATTTCACCGATGCGTCTGTGTATTTGTACATAATTTTATACTATACCTTAGCATTTTTAAATCTTATATAAAGGAAACATTGAATCAATTGAAAATGTAATAATGTAATATAATTTTTCGTTGATTGCATGACAGAAAATCTACGAGAAACTAAAGTAATACTGTTCTTCGTATATAGTTTTTTAACAATCTATCTTGGAAGCGCTAACACCAATTATACTTAAAGAATCACTCTAATTTTAAAAGCTTACGGTAAATGTGAGAAACACAATATGAAGGCAGGTAGATATGTTTAAATGGAATTGAGGAAAATAATGAGTAAAAAGAATAATAGTAAAACAAAAAGACGACGGATCAAAAATCAACTGGATTTTCGATTAATTGCAATCATGAATAAGGGATTTTCCCCATTGTCCTAGTCATTTGTGCATTCCTTTGTAAGCTTCATTATTCGAGATACTGTCAGCACTTTTTCGTTAAATAGGCTGAGTGTGAAATCGCTTAAAAGCTTCTTTACAGAATTGTAATGAAACATAAATGTGATTAAACATAACATCCCATTTGTTTTAAAATAGAGAATCCTACAAAAATATAACAGAAGCAATATGTTCCCGTTACACACCTTAACTTACATTCAGAATTAAGTATAATAAATGATATTAGTGTTTTGTTTACTATTGATTTAAAGGATGTTAGCGTTTTGCATAGTATAGTTTTTTTTTTAACTGGCATCTAAGCTTCAGCCTCTGCTCCATCGACGAAGCGTTGCATCCCTCTGTCTGTTCTACAAGTATTTTAATAGTTAATGCTCTAACGAACTGCAAGCACTTGTGCCCCCACGACGTGAACACCCTCGACAGACCCGACAGGCTGCAAAATCCCACCCCCACACAGTAGAGATCCCTAGATGTAAAAGATCTTTCTACTCCAGTAGTTTCTTCCCCAGAACTGTTAGACTTTGGAATTCCATTCCAGGTCCCTGCTTCCCCAACTTTACTGACGTGCAGAACTTCAAGTGCAACGTGAACATAGATCTTGCTGCCTAAATCCCTACTTAGTGCCCCAGTAGTTGTTACCCCTGATAGTAGCCCCCTACACCAAAGTTGCAATGTGCCTTGTTTGGGGTGAAAATGTAATTAAAAAAACATTGCTGAATAGGGCTGTATGTTATCCATTCCATTTTTTTTCTTAGTCTTTTTTGTTGGGGAAAAGATAATGTATATTAATACGTTTCGAATAACAACTCAACGTACGTTCCCATTTATTTTACTGAATCTTACTTTAACTTAACATAAAAATGTTTAATTAACGAATATTTTATTATATCTCTAACTATATGCATATATTAACATGCAGCATACAATTAATGTATACAGATTTACCAATATGTGTAGCTACATAATGATAATAATATATCTCCCTAATCGTTAAGATGCATATGTTTTTCGACTGAGATTGTTGTATCATAAATATGAAAGTTACGGAGCCGCCGTCGTTCTCTTATTTAATAGAATAGATCATGACTGAGCATCGTATCCTAAATTATAAAAAAAAAAACAGATACGACATTACCCCTCGTGTTACAAATGTAAATTAATAGGATTATATACCGTGATTTTCAATCATGATTACAGTATAATACAATGATATAATTACCAGAATAATATTATTGTAACTATACATTAGCTTTCTACTATGAGCAAATAGAAACCAAAATCTTATCCTTATGTTCAGATCAACTAATAAATAACATGGAAGTAAGAGAAGTGGAGAAGTTTAAAATTCACCCCAAAATAAAATCAATTTATATTTGGAACGAAAAATGTAGTATTTTACGAAATATATGTAATATTACAGTCACGGCGTCAGAATCGGAAATAAAAATATCATTTAGTAATATCTATTCATTATAAAATGCATATTCTTTATATTAGGTATTTTTGTGTTACGTTCAATACTATTATTATAGTTTACAATTCCTTATATCATTATGGTGTTATTTTGCTCATTAACATTTATATGTTATGATATATTTTGTTCCTTTATTCTTCAACAAACACAGGCAAACATAAATCGAAGTGGCGATGTGGACGATCAAATTGTATTTTATGCAAACAAGGTATTAAACTTTTTCGTGAAATTTGCGAAATAAATTCTGACCTGCATTTCAAAATGTTGCTGCCAAACACATTGAATTGGATCTTAATAATCAATTCTCCTTTTTTTTTGTTTTATTTTAATCGTAATAGTTTCCCAACATTTCATCATATGAACCTTATTGTAAATTTCCTTTCATTATTGTTATTGCATTTTTTCATTTTTAGTCCACAAGCAAAACAATACCATGGAATAAATGTTTACAGGAACAGTGCATGCTGTTTCTATCATTGGCATAAACAAACTGATTGCGTATAACGAGTCAAATAAGCTAACAACTTTCAAAAGCACGATTTATAAACAAACAAATCGATATAATTTGCTTTAGTATAAATTCAATTTCTACATACAATTATAAGTTTATATACACTAGCGTTCATAGAATATGCAGCAGGCAAAGCATGGGTGATCTGAATATCACGCTTATAATAAATAAATATATCCCAACAGAATATTAAACACAACTATCTATAGCAAACAAATGTAATATTTTTCGACGAACTAATATATTCCATATACTAGATTAAGACATAGGGCAAACCTGGTTTTATTGGATACACTGCATACAGCATTATGATATATATATATATATATATATATATATATATATATATATATATATATATATGCGTGGGGGGTTGTGTGTGGGTGTGTATACTATTATATTAAAATGTTCAGACATTATAATATTATTTATGCAAATGGAATACAGGCTTGGTTGGTTGGTTGTTTTGTTTTACGGCATATCAACCATTTTCAGGTTATTTAATGCCGAATCTGGTGATTTTGAAGAACGATTTTTTAATATAGTGTATTTGTTTTTTAAGTCGTATTCTATTTTACCCATAGTAGGGGCCCTAACAGGTGCTACCACTCCGGGTCAGAGTGGACCTGGGAGCAATGGCAATTAAAGGGTGGCTCAACACTCCCTAAGGCCTGCAAGCTGGGGCCCTCACCATCGGATATAGTTTAAGGTCATATCCAGGACCGGAATACAGGCTATTTATAAAAACTCCAGTAAGAATATTGTGTTGCTCACTGCAAACGCATGTGTGTTTACAACTGCAATATTAATTGGTTTATTTCCGATCTGGGACGACATATTTGACTAAAAACAGAATTCGATGTTTTTAAATCGGGGACTTAGGTTTGCAGACTTTAAATGTTTACGGCTATCTTTCTCTTTTCTCATACTAACGAGCAATTCAACACTCTTACGGGATAAATGTGTGTTTTTTTCTATCCAGGATCTGGTTATACACATATGATTTACACGTACCCGTAGGTAATAATGCCACATTTCTGAAAGGGGTTCCACGCTATCACGCAAATATTTCCTTAATCTATTTTAGGGGCTAGCTTATATCAATACGTTTCGAATTACAACCTAATAATCTAATTTATTGAATCTGACTTTAATTTAAAATTAAAATGGTTAAATTAACGAATACTTTATTATGTCTCTAACTATAGGCATATATGAACATGCATCATACGATTAATATTTGAAGATTTACCAATGTGTGTAGCTAGGTAATCATAAAATATATCTACCAAATACTCAAGACGAGTAGGCAACCCCACTATCAATGCTCCTCTCTCTCTCTCTCTCTCTCTCTCTCTCTCTCTCTATATATATATATATATATATATATATATATATACATATATATACATATATATATAGAGAGAGATATGCATTGCTTACTAATCTTTATATTACTTACAAGCTATACCCACTTACCGTCGTTGCCTAGTGGAAGCGTGCCGCCTGGAAAATAAATTAAAGTACAGTTGTTGTTGCTGCCCAACCTCCAACCGCTTCATATTACGATCGGCTTTAGAAACAAATCCTTACTAAAATGGCTATCATCATGGTTACTCCCATCCTTCCCTCGATCAAGTACGGGTAAAGATAGGTGGTGTAGTAAGGATATTAAGCAAACCCCTAGCCGTAAATAAAAAAAAAATAAAATTTGACAGCGAAGAGGACAATGAAAAAAATTAGCAGTAGAAATGGGTAGAGAGGGGTAAGAACATGAAGTAGGCATGCAGGAGGGCAGGCATGTCAACCTGTAAAGCAAAGGTATAAAAGAAGATGAAAAATGCCATCTATTTAGCCGTAGCGGCCACGGCGACTTCGCCATCGATGGAGGTCAAAATAAGGCTAGTCATCGCCAGGCTTGTGATGACTTTGGAGAAGGATCTAGTGAGTAGGCGAGGAAGAGATAGATAGATATATAGATATATAGATAGATAGATAGATAGATAGATAGATAAAGAGAGAGAGAGACTTAATTTTGACGGACTGAATTCGTTGTGTTTTCCATTAAAAATAGGAACCACTTGACTGGACGGTGTTTAATATAGAAACCCCTCTATTAAAAGAAAATGTGGTTCATTAATTTTGTCTTGTGACGTAGTTTTAATGCTTTTTAGTTGATAAAAACAAGTTACGCGAGCGGTTCACAGAAACATTTTTAATGTTTTCTTTCACACTTGTTTGATTTTTGGTAGGTGTTAATCAACTATAGAACGGGTATTGTTTAATAGGTGTTTCTGCAATTTTAGTAACTTTTGTTTCGCTATTGACGCGCTGACATTTACTGTTTAACATTTAAAAAGTTGTGTTTATATTTTGCGAATGATTGGCAGCGAACATAACACCCAATTGAAACTGTGGTAATTTTTATTGGATACTCACAGGCCTCCCCGACTAAAACTACTTTGTCTCAAATTTGTACTAGGGAGCAGAAATTTATTTAAGAACGAAAACATGGAATCCTATCCGAAAGAAATGAAACGAAACTTCTTCCGAGTATTTATTTATTATTAATAGTAGTATATTATTATTAAATATTTTACTCTTCACTGCAATAATAAATAACGTAGGAAAATAAATTGTAATATAAGAAGTTAGCTGCATTCAAAATAATGAAAAATGGCATCGTTTTAGTGAGGTCTGTTAAACGAAACCAACAAACAAAAACGTGATAAAGTCAATATTCTTCTACGTATCCGGTATAGTTTTGTGTTTTGAACATTTATAACCTTATAACATGTAACATTTGCATTGCTTAATATCCGAAAAACTGCTTATTTGGGAAAAGTTTAAATGCGGTATGGTTGCAACATAGCCGACAATCTTTAAAGGTCGCTAAGTTGGAAACCAAGTAAGATTTTTTTTTAATGTCGACAACTATTTCTGCCTGTTGGTTGGTGTTGTGTTGGTCTATACTAATGACTAAATAAACCACCCTATAAAAATTACTAGCCCTCCCTAAAAATGTTTCCATTAATTGGGTACTCATTTCACATTAAATTAATATAGAAAAGTGTCCCCCACTTTCTAAAACTACAATTTCTTCATATCTTAGAAACTATATGTATCCTGTAATTTTAAGAGTTAATATTGTTTTCAGCGCCCCTAATAGTAATAATTTAAAGACTGCTCCTAAAAAGTAAAATAAACGAAATAAAACAAAAACAAGCAAAAAAAACCAAAACAAACAAAAGAAAACACTTCAAAGATGAAGCCTTTCATTTAATTTCGATAATAAAAAAAAAACAAATAAGAAGGAAAAACAAACAAATATGTTTGAATTTTATAAACAGAGAATAATAAAAAGAAACGTAAGGCATATGATTATTTTTGACAGGTAAGGGAGAGTGTATGTGTATAAGTTGTGACAGGCTGGGTTCGTTGTGTTTTCAATAATGAAAATTACGAAACCAGTCATCGGGCATTTATAAATATAGAATCCCTCCTAAAAATCTAAAAATAAAAGAAATGTAGATTCTGTTTTTTGTTGTACATAATTTTAAATGATTTTTAGTTGATAAAAAAGAGTGAGGTTATCACCGGCGATTCACAGAAACAATTTTTCATGTTTTCTTACTTCTTTATTGTTGTTTTTTTTTGTGGTCAGGTGTATTCCATTATAGGATTTGTATATTTTACGCACTGATATTTACCGTTTAATATTTCACATATATTATTTACTATTTTGTTTGAGGGAGGTACGACAG
Source organism: Euprymna scolopes (assembly GCF_053919585.1). Taxonomy (NCBI): domain Eukaryota; kingdom Metazoa; phylum Mollusca; class Cephalopoda; order Sepiida; family Sepiolidae; genus Euprymna; species Euprymna scolopes. The sequence goes on from NC_136486.1 coordinate 138,180,527, forward strand.
TGTGGCAAAAAAATAGAAGGATGTGCGCTTCATAACGATAATATTCCTGTGAAAATCTGCATTAAAATATAAATATATGGGCGCTGAATATGGTAGTATTTAGTTACATTTCTCTAGTGGTAAGCGAAGACAATAATTTAAAGTTTTGGAATTGTTCGTTTAATACCAGTATTAGTTTCATTCTGGTATATGAGTATGTGAAGTATACTCCAATTAGAAAGGCAGGAACATGTCTAGGATGATAAATTTTGAAAAGTGAACGCTATGTCTAAGAGTAAACGGATAAGTTACGAAGGGTGGGGGTCTCAGTATTATTACACTGTGTGTTAATTTACGCGGTGGAGAAGAGGGAGAGTAGGAGGACTTATTAGTTAGAAGGAAAATTGGGAACTGTATAGTCTGTAAATGATTGCGATTATATCACTCCTAAGATAAAATCCAGGGTGGCGTCTGTCAAGTAAGTATGCCATTATTTTTACTCATTAGTAGCTATTTTGTCAGAATAAATACACAAAAATAATGTCCACAAAGATAAATCATAAGACCCGTTTCACACCGTATTTCTATTTAGTGCCTCTAGGGATATGTTGTTTGAACAAAAGGGGAAAGGTAGTATTATGAGTTTATATATATATATATATATATATATATATATATATATATATATATATATATATATATATAAGATAAAGCTGAATGTGCGTGTGTTTGTGTGTGTGTGTGTGTGTGGGTGGGTCTGGTCACGAATAGGTTCCTATATAGTTGACTATTTTAAAAAACTGATTACATATAATGATAGAAAATGTATCGGCACACTGGAATGGGTATGTTTGATCTGGCAGAACGGTGGTTAAGATAAATTGTGGGGTCTGCGTTCGCGCCTGGTCCGCAAAGTATGAAAATTAAAAAAAATTAAAAATTGGAAAAAAAAACGTTTACAAGTGTTTACGATAAAGATGAACATAAGAATACTTTCATAAGTATGTTTTAACTTAAAAAGTGTACAATAAAATTTTGGGGTGTGCGTTCGCGCCTGGCCCCCATAGAATGGAAATATGTCACAATGTTTAACAAGTTTTTTTAATATAGAGCCACAGATATTGTGATCAGTGTTTTAGTGTTAACAGGTATGGTATAATAAATTATGGGGTTTATATATTTTATTTTTACATTCATCATATTTTGCTTTGCTTTTGATACCTCCAAATTCAACTCAAATTTACAACCATATCTTTTCATAACCTATCAAACTTTCATAAATGTAGGCTGTTTTGAACCCAGTCAACGAAGGGTACTTTTGCTAGTATATATATATATATATATATATATATATATATATATATATATATATAAACTCATACATATATATGTGTGTAGAGCGAGAGAGAAAGAAAAACATAGATGCATGCATATATATAATGTAAACCTTTCATAAAAATAAGAAAAGATATGCCTAAATACTATCCACTAGGAATATTTATATAATAAAACACTTCTTAACGATTATTTATATCATAAGAAATTCTTAATCAATTAAGTTAAAAAATACAGACCAAATAATTATATGTCTAAAAAGAAAAAGGAAGATTACTAAAAGTACGCAACATCTAATTATTAAAAATAGTATGAAGGATTTATTTCCGAATTCATTTCCGATGTCACGGGTTATCTGAAATGTCTATTCACTTTCTTCATTTTTATAAATATTTTTTATTATATAAGGCGCTAAGTTTTCAATCAGGTGAGGCGAATAAAGTACATTTATCAATATTTGTACTGATATATATATATATATGTATATATATATATATATATGTATATATATTTATATATACATATATATATAAATATATATATATATATATTTATATATATATATATATATATATATATATATATATATATATATATATATATATACATATCTCATATAGCGGGGCATCAAGACGGTTTTATATATCATAAAGGAGATTTGAAATGGTACTTAACGGTTATATGTAATATATTTGGTATGTATGTTAACAGCGTAGCTTTATAACAAGCGTGAATACGTTTGCCCGGTATATATATATATATATATATATATATATATATATATATATATATATATATATATATATATGTGTGTGTGTGTGTGTGTGTGTGTGTGCATCTGTATATATATGTATATATGCATACATATATATATATATATATATAAGAGAAAACAGTTAATAAAACATGTTAAAAACACTTTGAGAAAGAGTTAAAAGCATTTAATCTGAAAAAGGAAACAGTTGATAAGTGGATTGCCCTTAAGCCGCGGAGTTTCGAAGAAATGCTTTACTATCCACTATTTGGTATTATCGAGCTTTTACATCTGGTTGAGATTACTTATAAATATTAATTCTTTAATATTTATAATATACTTTAGTTTTACCATCTTGGATCATTTAGGTGAATTTAATGATAATTTTTATTTTTATTTTATATATATACTAGCATCGGTGCCCGGCGTTGCCCGGGTGATTTGAGGTGTATGCTGAGCAAAACAAACAAACAAAATACGGTCACTTTTTTTACTTTGACCCCCCATTATGACCCCTGAAAAATTATTGTTCAAATAAAGTTATTAAGTTAAATCCACCTCCAAGGAATCTATAACTAAAATTTCGCCTGTTTAGACCCAAAATTGTAGGAGTTTTGTAGAGTTCTCAAAAGTCAAATCGTTGCAGTTTGACGCTTTAATCACCAAATTTCTGTCCTATAACCAATCACATCGATTTTACCAAATCTCAATAACCTGTGTATCAAATTTCGAATCTGTAGGCTTAAAATTGACAGAGTTATTGCGTAGGGAAATGTACAGAGACACACAAACACAGACCCTTTCACTTTTATATATATATATATATATATATATATATATATATATATATATATATATATATATATATATTCGCTGATGAGCCAGAGATGTGTGGGGTGGCGGGGTTCGAATCGTCCGACTGGTGTTAATCGTGGCACCCTGTACTGAAGATTCCCGAAAGGATGACCCACTAGTGTCTGTAGGTATTTATTTATTCTAGTAAAAAATAATTATGACAGCCCCTTTAAGAAATTCGTTAGATTCAGATCAAGTTTTCTATCCCTTTTTGTAAACCGTTTTTTTTTTGTAGTTTGGGTCCTCGTTCTTTTTATACTTTCGTATCTACAATACGAGAGACGTTCCAACATTTTTCGGATACTTTCGTCACTACAATACCAAAGACGTTAGAACATTTACTTCAGTTTGTAGAGTACCGTAGACGTTTCGACATTTCTTTTGATATTTCCCTTTTTCCGGTGGCGGAGACGTTCCAGATTTCTTCACATTGAACTTCTTCAACGATATTCTTCTCTGAATATATCTGTCTCTACCTTGCAAGAGAAGTTTCGTATTTCTATACGGATTTTTTACAAGAATACTCCTCTACTTTACAGTAGACGTTCCGTATTGCTTCATAATGGATTTCCTCGACGATACTTTTCTGAATAGTTCCCCATGAAGGACCTGGAAAGGGCAAATGATAGAATCAACAGTCTCCGACTTTTCATGCATTCAAACCTCGCACTTTTCTAGCAACGAGCAGCCCTCACTCTTGTAGTATTAAATATCGAGAACCTCAAAGGTCTTCCTCATTATATGGATCAACGCCCACTCCGGTCTGTTTTCCAAACTTTCCAAACTACGTAGACAATTACGTTGTACGACCCACCGATGTCATAATAACCGCAAATCCTCCTCCTACCAGTTTAATATTCAGGCATATTCCTCTAAACTCTTGATTACTAGTTTAATGTTGTCTAGCCTCACCGAACTTGATTCTTTCTTGATATTCTCTGATCAATATTTCACAGATCAAAAATCACTCACTTAGGCCACTAACTGGTGGGACTGCGTGATTATCACCTCGCTGGTTTTCTGTGAGAACAACCTCATTTTAATTCCCAGGGCTCCGGTAACTTTTATGAGCTTTATTAGGTACACTAGCGTGATATGAATTATTTCTTTTATTATCTTCATGCGTTACTGTTTCATTTCAATACTTAACAGTCAATTGCCATTACCTAGATTGTCTTATGAATAAAAAATTAAAGACTTCAAGATATCATTTCTAATTTATCGACAGCATTTCAACTAACGACGAACAGAATGAATGTGGTACTCTCGCGATAACAGTGGTTTCCAACGGTACGTGACACTGTTAGGATTATCCTCTCCCTAATCATACAGTACCGCACGCCATATCTGCTTCTTCTTATCTCTTTCACTACGGTTAAATGTCCTTAGTTTATGGTCTCTACTTCACACACATTTACTGGAGACACATCTACTACAAGGATGATCGTCTGCGGAACATTCAGATTACGAATCACTTCCTATCACCGGAGGCGACTGGGATGGACTAGGACCCTTTTCCGAGCATGTTACCTCGGCAAATGCAGGCAGACTGCCTAACTCTATAACCTCAAGCCTCGACCAACGTTCTAGCCTTGTCGTTAGCGTGTAGTGCTATCTTTCCAATTAAAACTTCGAAACTAATTCATGAAATGATTTCTCTTAATAATCAATAACACGCACAACCCGGAGATCAAAACAAAGCGGAATTCGCTATAATCATCGTTATCGGAATCCGAAAACCTTGAGTCACTACCCGCTGCGAATTCCTGAAAATAACGCTGCTTACAAATTGACAGGGTTATGTGAGATTTGACTTGCACTACTGTTTTAAACAGCGACTAATACTGACGTTTGCTCATGCACCTCAGGACACTATGCCTATCATGTCTCCCTTTGTTCCGCTGCCTTTTTTTCTATTTTAATCGGATAATAACGGCGTGTATCGCTTACATTTTTAAATTACAAATCATAACAATCTCCTACCTTTATGTTTTTTTCTTATTATCATTAAATCCATTCCTTACAAAGCATTAAATACAATGCCCATCCATAACGGCAGTTTTATTTTTCGAATAATTGACTAATTGATGTATTTATTTATTCTATCTTTTATTAGATTCTTTTCGTTTTAGTGTACATCGACAATCTAATCATATATAATATACCACTCACGTGCCCTCCGTACGGGCGGTTTCTAATCAAGCCATGCGCTGAGTACATCTACGTTTAGATCAGAGCTCAGTGTACGGACTTGTCTCCAAAAAATCCAACAAAATTAAAGTTCTAACCTTAACTCGATGCGTTATATAAAAAAAAAACCCAGAACAACATTCGTATCAGGGTTTTTCTTTGTTCTAATTATCAATGTAAAGTATCTTCTCCTTTGTATGCGTATGATAAAAATCTCTTTACCAACTCTTTATTTAGAGTTCAAAATATGTATATCCCTCAATTTAAATGACTGCTGATGATCTACGATAAATCCTCATTTTAATTTCTAAGAAAACTGGTGTGAATTTTTCACATTTCTTTCAACGTTCTTGAATTTAATTTTCAACGTATCAGGTTAAATACTTGAAAATTGAACTTGTAATTTAATTTTTCTTTGTATCAGTGTTAACACCTTCAATTAAGCGCCCACACCGAAACAGCATGAGAACGCATCATAACTATGTAGCTTTATTTACTACTAGCAGTTCAGCCCGCCTTACCTCAAACCTTATATATTGGTCATAATTTTATGTGCTTATATATATATATATATATATATATATATATATATATATATATATATATATACACGAGCAAATATTTAATAAAACATGTTAAAAAACACTTTGAAAAAGAGTTAAAAACATATTTAATCTGAAATTAATCGTATTATAAGCTCTATCTCCTATTTGCTTTTATCGAGCTTTTACATCTGGCTGAGATAACTTTATAAATATTAATTCTTTAATATTTTTAGTAAACTTAAATTTTACCATCTTGGATCATTTTGGTAAATTTAATTGTAATTTTTATTATATATGTATGTATATATATATATATATATATATATATATATATATATATATATATATAATTTGGACTCATATCCAGGAAACCTAAATCTAAAATTTAAAGTTTTTAGACCCAGCATTAGAGGAGAAGTTTAGGTCAACTTCTTCCGTATTGGATTTCTTGGCAGCCAAATTTGCGCCCCAAAACTGAGTAAAAAGGTTGCTGCATGTCTGGATACCTTTTATGTAAAATTTCAAATGTGTAGACTTAAAATCAGTTGAAAAGTTTGTTAGAGACCACAAAGGGTAAATCTCAAGAGCTTTGGTATATTACAAGTCAGATTTCAGGTTAAAAATAGATTAAAATATTGCTCTATACGTAATTAACTTTATGTAAAATTTCAAATTTTTAGACAAAAAATTCGCTTATGGATTTGGTAGAGACCGCAGATGTAAATTTTTTAACTTTGTTTCCAATCTTGACCCTCTAAAATGTATGGTTTATGGTCAAATCAAATTAGTAAGTCTGATCCATGTCCACGTAACCTATATCTATAATTTGAAATGTTTAGACCGAAAATTAGCTGAGGAGTTTTGTCGAGTTTTAAAGGCTAAATCGTTTAAGTTTGACCCCTAGTTTCTCACCAAAAACCGATTAAAAAGATTTACCCAAATATCAATAACCCTTATGTGAAATATCCAGTCTGTAGACTGAAAATTGATTAAGAAGTTTGATAGGAAAATATGCACACACAGAGAGGATCTTTACTTTTCTAGATATGTAGATGATGTTTCCTCTCTAGAGGAGTCAATTTGTCGACCAACAAATTATGGTTCCAAATCAGAACAATATTAACGCAAGGCGACTACATTTTTTTTTTAAATCAGAATAATTAGTTTGTAGACTTCCTGGTGAGCGTTAAGAATGAAATTAAAATACAACATGATGAATACTCATTTTATATGCTTGCAAGTTATCAAACGCGATTTCTAAACCCACAACAATTCCGTTAAACGCTTACAAGTTATTATTAAACACAACCTCAAAATGAGAAATTATCATTTTAAATGCATACCAGTTATTATTAAACACAACCTCCAAATGAAAAATTATCATTTTAAATGCTTACCAGTTATTATTAAACAAAACCGCAAAATGAGAAATTGTCATTTTAAATGCTTACCAGTTATTATGAAACAAAACCGCAAAATGAGAAATGATCATTTATAATGCATACAAGTTATTATGAAACACAACCTCAAAATGAGAAATTATCATTTTAAATACATACAAGTTATTATTAAACACAACCTCAAAATGAGAAATTATCATTAAAATGCATACAAGTTATTATCGAACACAGATTCAAAATCAGAAATAGTCACTTCAAATTCTTACAAGTTATTATCAAATACATCTCGAAATCTGAAATAATCATTTAAAATGCTTACTAGATATTATAAAACATAAATTACAGGGTCGGCAGTTTTACTAATTCTCGTCCCCTGCTCCATCAATCTCTCCTCCAGTATCAATATCTCCTTTCTAGGACAGGACCTTTAACAGAACATCCTTGTCTCTTTATATCTTTGTACCGGGAACTGACCTGGGCCACTGCATATTGTGTTTTCCCCGGGTATCTTGGTATTACATATTTTAACCTCCAGTCGGAAGCTTGTGGCAGCATTAAACCACTTAGATTTCTGGCAATTCGCTTGCCATTTTATGGGGAAGTATTTGGCACGATTCCGCTCACACTAACAATTAAGCCCATCAGACCTGGTCTCCCCGGGAATTTAATTCGCAGACTTCTCATTCTGTCTGATTTTTCTCAAGAGTCTTCTGCACGTTCTGCTTGCCGACGCGGCGGTGTCCTCCTAACGGGCCTAGGTCGATGCCCTCCGATAGATTACTGATTTCACACAGCATCTTCCTGCAACCGCGAGCTCCGGATTCACATCCATACCCGGTTGCTTCCTTGAGCTAAATCTAAATCCTCCTGTAATTTAACCGGGTTGCGCTTAAGGACATCTGACCGGATGTCTTTGTTCACCTGCGCTTCTCCAACACATCTGCCACAGGGCTTGGATGGCTCTACTGTCACTTACCGTACTGTCAGAGAGAACCTTTATAGCTAACACTGAAATTCGCTCTGCAAGTGCGGTTATCTCCCCTGAGTGTTTTTCTGAGTCGGAACAGCTGTTTCATGGCGTCGATGGCTGTCCTATTACTGAAATGTTCCCTTACCAGCGCCAATCGCGGCTGGCTCCATGTTAGTCAGGTGTGTTTCTTTTAACTGCCACCCGATTAATTACAACAACGGCCACAATGCAGTCTTATAGGTTAGCAGGATCACCTTCGCATCCTATAATCCACACACTACTTCTTTGTGGTCACTTCCCGCATTCAATGATCCAACTCTCCAGACGAGCCCTTAAATCTATAAATTCTTGAAATCTTCTGGAGCATTAAGAAGGCGTCGGTCATCTTCGGCTACCCCAATTCAACCTCCATCCTCTCTTGATCCGTTCTTGCATTCTGCCCACCTAGTCCCAGGGACATTTCAACGGCTTACCGCTCTCTATTTTCACCACCCCGCCATTCAGTTTTATCTTCCCTCGTATAACTTATTTCATTTTCTCTTTGGATTTAATCTAAACAAATTAACAACAATGAACGACTAAAAAGCAACGTTTCAACGGTTCACTTGTGTAAAACAATAATAATTAAAAGAAACGTTAAGCACTAACCACTACACAATGTGCCTCCCTAATTTTACAAAACCTTACCATTCTTATATTCGAAAATACGATTCACGTTAGCCGACCGTCTCTGTTTTCTATTAATTAGTCTCTGTCCCTATTTTGTTCAGCCCTTTAGTTTTAAAATACGATCCACGCTTAAAATAAAAAAAAATCGTCACAGCTTGTATCAATATTTATCTTTAATGCCCAACTATCGTCCAGAAATGCAAGGGCATCAATCAAACAAAGACAAAAATAATATACGACAAATTACGTCCATTTTCTTTTTCAAAATATGATTGACACTTTAAAATTGTAATGACAAAAATTAATAGTTTATATTTCATACATAAATTATATCGTTCAATCGTTCAAGGGCAATTACAAACACTAATCATTTATCTTTAATATATGACTGGTATCATTCAGCAATTCAAATGCATCAACATTATCCACTTAAAGCACAATTCCCATTCAACCACCTCCACTAGTGATCAGGGAAATATATAACTCAAGCTGAGGAAAGACTTTAACTCGCCGAAGCCTATAGTTTAACACAATTTTCAGAGGCGAAATCTTGAAGGATTGACGCCAACAACTTCTGTATCAATGGATACAATCGAACCGCTATTCTGTGTACCAAGAGTTCGCGATCTTTCAAAACATAAATATGTTTTTCTGGGGATTTTTTTTCTACTAAAGATATTTCCTAATCAATTTTAGGTTTGTTTTTAATTTTTATTCATTAATTTCGGAAGATCATTCCTAACAGGGCGAGACCAGAAGTTACACAGTTTTGTTTTTACTTTACAAACCGTTGCATCAATATTTTGATTTCAGGAATTCAAAGGCATGTACACAACAAAAACAATGATATAACTGACGTATTCTTTTTGGATTACTAAGAATATGAATCACAATTGGATTTCGATTGGATGAAATTGAAATCATTATTTCATTTTTTAAATTTACATAAATAACTAAAACTTGTATGCCCATAGCAATACTAGGGAATGAGAAAAATCTTTAGTCAACAAACATTTTTGGATAAAGCTTACAATTTTCTTGGATAGCGCAGAAAGTATTTTTGGGGAAAAAATATCTTGCGGCAAATATGAGTTTTTTACTAATTCTATGAAAATATTATCCAATGTATTTAAACATAAAACTTACCCACATAATCGGAATTAATAAGAACTAATAAAAACCCAGAAAGTCGTATTGTATTACACTTTCAATACTCATAATATCATATTGTGCTACATTGTTCAATACAGTCACATTGTAAAAGACAATGTGTAATTTACTCGTTTCAGTCTAGCTCCTATAAAAAATAAAATGTTCTTATTTTGGCCCTGTTTCTTTAGATTAGTCGATCTTTTTATTTAACGTTTCGCTTATATACTCGGTGTAGAATTTGCACGAGTTTCTGTCTAAAACTATTACAACAATAATTGTATATTATAATTAGTATATCGAAAATGAGGTTACACCCAAGGAAGGTCAACCTTTTAATGAAAACTGTCAGATTAGTCAGATTAATTAGAATCAAATCCAAATATCCGCATTTTTATATTGGCATGCAAAAATTGTATTTAGTCTATTAAAAGCGAACAATACGAACTAACTAAGTAGAAAAGAAGCAACATATTATATCGATAAAATAATATATAATGTTGGATTCTAAATCAAGTAGCACAAGAACAGGAAATTTATAATGAAACTGGATACTCTACTGAAACAATTGCGCTAGGAGAAACGAGTATAGATTAAAACGTATGAGGAAAATGTAAGGTATATTAGTGATAAATATACATGAATAAAACAGAATTTGCTTTTTCTGCTTGTCACATGCTAACAGTTTACAGTGCATCGTCGCCAATAGATATATAACTGGTGGATATTCCTCTCACCGAGAATATAACCTTACTACAATCATAGAAATTAATATTGACATAGGTGACCAATCGTTGATAAATGTTTAAAGAATATTACATATACTAGATGTCTTGATTGTTTAACCCCGGTAAGAGTCAAAGAATAAACATGAAAACATATATATTGTATGTATGGCTTTATCATTTAGTATTTGGTTCAGTTTTCTCATTACAAGAGCGATCTAAATGTACATTCAGTACTTGAGAAAATTCAACTATACACGAAGTAATAAATTAACAGTCTTCAATTATTACGGAATCACATGTTTCTGAATTCATATTAAGGCATCAAAGTGTTTCTGTGTGGTTTATATTATTACGAATAACTGTCAGCTATATAAAAATGTTGATGAGATCCTCATTATTATCTCATCAGATATATTTATGCGTTGATAATCAATGGGATTTGATAATGGTTTGTTAAGCAATACAATATTTATCATGCGATCGGACAGAAGTAAAAGCAAAAGGCCTCGACCAGTTAAAATATATGTTAAGTTTTGTTAAATTTTTAGATCTTTAGTATTACACCTCCTTCAGTTAACGTTTACTCCACTCTGTATTCTTAATACTTACATAATACAGGCTCTCTTCTTGATCACTGAAAATCGGAAATGATTTAAGAAGTATATTTAAATCGCTATCAAAATATGTATAAAATAAGTTTAAGATCTCTGGATACCACCTGATTAAATAAGTATAATATATATATATATATATATATATATATATATATATATATATATATTGTGCATATGCATATATACGTATATGATATTTAGTGTATATAAAATATTTATATATGAATCTAAATGCAGATTCACATATATCAATATATAAAATTATGCATTTATATATGTGAATATGAATATGTATTGCTTTTTAGTATGTATATACATAAACACACACATATATATATTTGTATATATATATATATATATATATATATATATATATATATATATATATATATAAAGCAAGGAAATATAATCGATCTGCCCTGTATGTTGTTTATCATTGTATATTGCAAGCAGATAAGATTGATGAAATTTTGGCCTGCGTACTATTGATGTCAAATATTTGTATATCGGTAGGGCCAAATTATGGCTTTAAAAGAACCGGTAAATGCCGTCCTAAGACTGGTTTTCAAACGGTGTCTACATCGAATCATGAATAAAACTCTTAAAATAAGTCTAGTTTCCGATAAAGCTATCGCTTATTCAACGGAAAATGTCCGGGCTCTTAAATATGAATATAAATCGTGCTTTTTTTACATGCGAATCTATTGCAGCAAAGGAGATTAATGTCGTTGGCAGATTTATTATTCAGGCTATTATTTATGCTTACATAAAAGCTAGTGGCAATTCTAAAAACATCAGTAACGTATTTTAATGATACTATTTTTTCTGTATTATTAACAGACGGAAAAACACACACACACAAAAAAAAAACAGAAATGTAAATGTTCAGTTTATTGAGCATAACGACAAGTTTTATTTGAGAATTAATCTGGCACCGTCTTAAGAAATAAACCAACAATCCATATATTTTGTTGGAGTATAAATGTCTATCAGAGTGGAATTCACTAGCAGCTACGACATGCTTGCCTTAGAGTATATAAAGAAGATATTAAATTGGATGTCGCCGATTATATTAACAAATCAATTTATTATATGTCAGCAACAAAAAATAAAAAAAAACTATTAACACATAACAAATTAGTTTGCAGATGGCGAATTGTAAACAAACATGTTGTATTGAAGTTGGTTGGTTGGTTGTTTTGTTTTACGGCATATCAACCCTTTTTAGGATATTTAATTCCGAATCTGGTGATTTTGAAGAACGATTTTTTAATATAGTATATTTGTTTTTAAGTCGTATTCTATTTAACCCATAGTTGGGACCCTAACAGGTGCTACCACTCCGGGTCAGAGTGGACCTGGGAGCAATGGCAATTAAAGGGTGGATCAACACTCCCTAAGGCCTGCAAGCTGGGGCCCTCACCATCGGATTTAGTTTTAGGTCATATCCAGGACCGTTGTATTGAAGTAAATCCTAGTTGTAGAAAAAAGTGTAAAATATTTGTCCTACATAGTCCTAGTCAAGTTCTATTTTGTAATTGTGTACCTTATTCTCTATGTTATTACTTTTGTTTACAAGGAAATCACCACTGCCCAAGGCCCGGAGGCCACTAGGGGATAAGGCTTATTGCGTGTACAGTAATCAATGGGATAATATTGTAGTAATCGCTAGTAATGGAGATCTGATAAAGTGTCTTACTTAAGGGGGCGGTTCAACAGGAACTTGTTTATGTTGGACTTGAATACATCCAAGTTGTAGTCAGTTGGGAAACAGGCAAACGGAACAGAGTTCCACAGGCGTCCACTTCTAAGAAAGAAGTTTTGTTCATGGAATCTACGTTTTGATTTAGGCATAAATAAAGAGTGGGGAGAATTACTTATAGAGGTTTCAGCTATTGGCGAGGGGGGACCAGAGATTGGAGCTCAAACGAGAACTTGCCATGGAAATAACGATAAAACAAGGATAGGCTCGCAACGTCCCTACTGTGGGAGAGAGGTTGCCGGGAAGAGAAAAGGGCATCCCCCACTAGGCTACGAAGTCTATTTTGTAATGTCAAGGCAGGATAGGCTGTTTTTAGCAGCTCCTGCCCAGATATGGCAGTACTCCATTCTTGGACGTACTTAGCTTTTACATAGATAGAGAATTGCATCATCAGTGAGATATCTACTGGAGTGATAGAAGGATCCCACAAGTGCTCCAGCGACCTTGGCAACAGTTTTGATGTCCGTGTTTTATTTCCCGCCTGTCGATCGATGAGCCCGTCTTTTCCATTACTGTTAAAGTTAACATTTTCTGAAAGTCCATTACAATTATTTCTGTAATAGTTCATAACCATCTTTTAAGATTTTTTCTGGCTTACCTTGCTCAGCACGAAGACAAAGTTAGACACATGGTCGCTTTTTTACGTGGGCGAGAAAACCAGCTCCCCAAGCACTGGCATTCTGATAAGTAACCAAACTAAAAAAATGTATCAGTCATGAAGGAGGTTTTCTCCACTAAACCAGACTAAAAAAGTGAAGTGAAAAAAGTTAATTACAGCAGCAGAAAATATACTACATTTTGAGTAATAAGTAAGAAATAAAAACCATTGGCACCAGGCCACTCAAATATTTGGGGAGGGGGGTCTATGGTCATCCTCCGCACTGTAACTTTGCTAATGTATACTTGATTCTACTTTAGTTGTCATTAACCACAATACATGAAGCACCCCGGCGATCGTCTTACCTAAGATTCCCAAATAATTTGGTGTGGGTTTTATTATTTTTTTTGTAATTTTATTTTATTTTATTATTTTGAATAAGCAAATAAATAAATAAATTGGTAAACATAAAATTTTATTTAAAAAATCGTTCGTTTAATGTTATTACATTGGATTTGCATGGGGAAAAAGTCCATAAATTATAAAAATATTAGTGAGACCTTCCCAACCCTCCCCAGATGGTAGACTGTCGACTGTTTCGTGCATGGTGTTGGCCGTAACCAAACAATTCGTTCTCTATATGGGACTGAAATTCTAGGCAGGATAAAAAACCCAAAAAACTGGGGTTTGGTGAGGCGTATGTGAAGTTTTTCCAAGATTGCTTATTGAGCTAGCCGTGAACGAAAAAGAAAGGATCGAGCTATAGGCATCTTGGAGTTTTCATCTCGGGATGGGGGGTATTCAGTCGTTTAGTTAATCCCCTACTCTAGCCAATTGTTTTAGGGGTCTGTCGTCCTACAGAATCTGGAACCGTGTGCGCCATCCTTAGGCGGGGAGGACGAACTCCAACTTGGCACCTCTACGCATGCACATACTCACTATCTTTATACACAGAGCTTCCAATATCTAAGGAAACACATATAAGACGTACTAGATAAACATATAAGTAAAATAATATGATATTGAAATAAGTATATAATTTGGAAATTATAACTGATCATATCACGAATTACATAAAATAGGCATTTGGTATGTTCGGGTGTTCGTTTCCATTTGTGTTTGTATATGTCAGTTAATTCCCTTGTAGACTAAGGAACGGTTGGGCCAATTTTAATGGAAGTTCACACAACTATCTAGGAGTGATTTTACATGGGTTTGTTATCAGATTATCTATACATCTATAAAAGTGAACACGTCTGTGCGTCTCTGTGTCTGTGTGTGTACAATTTCCTACACAATAACTGTCAATTACAAGTCTACTAACTCGAAATTTGATATACAGGGGTCTAAGATTTGGGAAAATCTATGTAATCCGTTTTCGGCCAGAAATTTGGCTGTTAAGGGGTCAAAGTTCAACGATGTTACATTTGGGTATACACAATTGAAATTTTAGATATAGGTGTATTGGACATGCATCGAACTTAATAACTTTATTTGAGCCCAAAACAATAAATGTATGTATGTTTCCATGTCTGCTTAAGACTTTCGGCAGAGGCGACAGATTTTTACAAGATCAGTATTGTTTTAAAGTTCGACCTTTCAGAAGACAAATATCGAAAAATTGGCTAAAAGCATTTATATCTTCATCTTAAACCGGCCACTTTTCTAAAGGGGTGTTGCTTTTTTTCGCCGATATTTTTAAAAGTAATCCTCTCCTTTCGATTGTCTAGCCTTAATAAAAACCTACGCCACTTCCGGTTTGGCGGTGGTCGTAACAACAAAGACGTCAGGTTTTCCCCCCTTCCTTTCCTCCTTTGCGTTACGGGTTCGAGCATGTCATCCTATCACCATTTTTTTATTTTTGCTCAAAACACACATCCAAACACCCAGGCAACGCCGGGCTGAAATGCTAGGGTTAGATGAGAAGAGAAAATCAATCTTTGAAAAAATTCTATTAACGCTGGAAAATTTGGAATTTGAGAAAAGTTTACACGTTTATACAGACTAACATTATGTAAGAGAAGTAAGTAAGAGAGGCTTTATCGCCTACAAAGGCAAACTGTTTAAAATCAACAGTAGGAGTTTTCGTAAGGTAGAAGCGCGTTCGAAATGAATGTTTACTTTTTTAAGTACCATCCGACAATAGAAATTTTCTTTTACATTTTAAATCTTTCTTCAAATAATTTTACATTTTTCTTCAAATAATGACACACACAATTAATAACATAGACAAGGATTTCTCCAGAGTGCAATTTATATTTGATTATGTCATTGCATAGAGACGCGTAGGCTTGTTCCCGGTTCAAAGCGATGGGTTGCTAACTACTGTAGGCTATCAATCAATTTGAATAACGAATAAGCGACTCTTCTGATTCCTATGATAATAAAAGTATTGAAAACGTGAAACATCAGTTGATTAAAATTTAATCATTGAAAACATTAGGTGTACCTCCTAGTATATATATATATATATATATATATATATATATATATATATATATATATATATACTAGCAAAAGTACCCTTCGTTGATTGGGTTCAAAAACAGCCTATAGAAAATTGACTCCCATTTATGAAGTTATGATAGGTTATGAAAAGGAAGGGTTGTAAAGAGATAGCTTCGAATTTGGGGGTATCAAAACCAAAGCAAAATACGATGAAAGGGAAAATAAAATAAATAAACCCCATAATTTATTATAATATACCTGTTCACACTGAAACACTTATCACAACACCTTGTGGATCTATCTTAAAAAAAAAAACTTGTTAAACTTTGTGACATATTTCCATTCTATGGAGGTAAGATTCGAACAAACCTCCCATAATTTTATTATACCATATTTCATCAAACTGAAACATAATTATCAAAGTATACTAACGTAGATAGATATGAAACGTATATATAAAAGTATGTGCCTATTTCCTGTCTATGGAGGCCAGGCGCGAACGCAGACCACACACTTATCTATACCATCGCTATTAAAGTTAAAACCTACTTATCAAAGTATTATTATGTACATCTATATAAAAACACTTGCAAACGTTTTTTTTATTTTTTTATTTTCATACTTTGTGGACCAGGTACGTACACAGACCCCATAATTTGAATGAATCATCATTATGCCAGATAAACCATACCAATTCTTGTATCTTGATACATCTTCTATCATTATATGTGATCAGTTTTCTATAATAATTAACCATATAGGAACCTATTCCTGACGAGACACACAACAGACTATAGAACTATATATATATATATATATATATATATATATATATATATATATATATTGCATTTTTTATACAGAAATAAAATGTTTCAACCACAGCCATCTGTTTCACTAGTTTTGCATATGAATAAAACATAACGATATTTCAACCAAACCTCAGGCCTTAATGGATGGAAGACTAAAACTTATTGCTATATTTTCAAATGATCTGAAATAACATCAAGGGGGAAGTTCATTCCAAATATTTTTCACTATCTTAGATTAAGCATATTCGGAAGTAATATGTAAATTACCATTAACATGTTAAGCGATGGTATTTGTGTAAAAAAATGAGCTTAGGTATATGGACAGATTCACTAGTACGTATAGCCCAATGGTTAGAAGCTCCAACTATCGTTTGGGCGCTGAGGTTTCGATCCTGGTTTGAGGTAGTTGCTTGTCTAGCCGAGCTGAAAGAGCGAAACAGTACTGTACGTTGATGAATCTATATATCTATAAAAGTGAATATGTTTGTATGTCTGTCTGTTTGTGTCTACATTTCACTACGCAATAAATCTGTGAAATTTTAGTCTACAGACTCGAAATTTGATATACAGGGTACTGAGATGTGAGAAAATTTTTGTGATCCTTTTTCGGCCAGAAATTTGGCTGTTACGTAGTCAAAGTTCAACGAGTTGCCATTTGAGAGCCTTACCAAAATCCTCCAACAATTTTGAGTGTAAACACTTAAAATTTATATATAGGTTCCTGGGACATGGATCTAACTTGACTTGATTTGAGCCCAGACTCGGAATTTAATATACGGGGTACTGAGATTTGAGAAAATCTTTGTAATCGGTTGTCGGCCAGACATTTGGCTGGTAAGGGATCAAAGTTCAACGGGTTACCTTTAAAGACTCTACCAAGCTCCTACGACAATTTTGAGTCCGAACACTTGAAATCTTAGATATAGGTTCATTAAACATGGATCTAACTTAATAACTTGATTTGAGCCGCAAATATTTAATGGTAAGGGGCCATAATAGGGGTCAAATTAAAAAAAAATGTCCTCTTTTTTATTTTGCTCACCATACACCTCCGAACACCCGGGCCACGCCTGGCTAAATGCTAGTATACATATATATATATATATATATATATATATATATATATATATATATATATATATATATATATATATATATATATATATATAGTACTATTGGATAATATATATTTCAATTGTAATATCTAGTTTAATAGCTGTCTACCTCGCTGTGTTGAAGTATCGAACATTGTCGAAGTAATACTGTACGCATTAAATTAGGACGTATTTTGGCTTAAAATAATACAATGCCGTCGTCCAAGTTGACTACTTTGTTTGGTTAAACAGCATTAATATTGGATTTTAAACATTCCGGAAGAAAAAAAACAACACTAATAACTGTTTATAGTCCAGACGAGGAGGCCAATTGACAGATTGATTTTGAGAAAAGAGAACAGATGAAATTATACGGTCATCAAATGTTACTTCCAGTAAATATATTATGTTTTTCCTTGTAATCATATAACAAAAAAAAAAACTAATAATATTTACAACAAAACTACTTTCCTAAAGTTTATAGAAACTTTGAATGGCATCCTATTTTTAAATGATGTCTCACTTTAGTTTAAATTAAAAATAATCAAATTAAAACATATGTTGACATCAATTGACTACCATTTGTTTACGTTCTTTCATTAGTTTTGACATACTTCCTCTTTGGTTTTAATGCATAATGGTCACAGTGCATAAGAATAATGTCATACTGGAAATATTCATAATCCTACCCACTCCCCCCCCAAAAAAAAGGATATATAACTCATAAAGAATAGTTGGAAACAAATCTCGCTATTACTGTATTTCAGTTCATGTGAATCCATGGCAATAAGACTCCCATCAATTAAGACCACAGGTATTGAGGAAATATCAGATATTTTGTAATTCATATGCAAAACTAGTGAAACAAAGTCTATGATTGAAACATTTTATTGCTGTAAAAAAGTGTCAAAATTAGGGGCTGGATGATAGATGATCCCATTAATGCATGAGCTTTACGTGTGTATACACCCCCCCACATATATATATATATATATATATATATATATATATATATATATATGTATATATATACCGTGTATGTGGCGCAAGAAAGTGAAGTCCCTAGAGAGACAGGAGTTAAACTTTACTGAGAATCGCGGCTCGTAAAGAATGCGAGTTAACACAGATGTGTATTAAAGCGAAAACAGGTAGAGAAAGATAACCACGCACAAGAACCAACACATTGACTCAGATATAGAATTACATGAAATGGCATAGCATCACTTATAGCTAACGTCATACACGTAGATAATTTTGAAAATAAATGAACACTTAAAATAACTGAATAAATTACACTCGGATTATTGGTAATGTAAAGTGAGTACAATATCCATAGTTCTTCATAAGTGGGCAATAGGGAAAAAATTGGAAGAAGCTCGAAATATTTTTTTTACAGCCAGAGGCAAATAAAAATGATTAGTTTCATAAGAGGAGTACATGCCCTACAGCAGGAAATGCTGAATCACTCGAGCAAAATTATTTTATTCGAGCGCAATCGAAAAATTGGCAAAAATATGTGTCTATGAAATAAATTGCAGATATGAGTACAAACATACATACATGAACATGTTATGTTTAAATATGTATATATTGTATTGGATTACATTATATTATATTGCTCATATACAAAAATGTTTCATTACATTATATTTTTTATGCATAATAGCAAGCAACTCAGCGATGCCCGGACGAAAAATACTGCGCCCTGCGACTTGTATCACATAAAAATATATACATATTAGATACCATGGAGCAGGCTGTGAAGACAATTGAATTACCTACGTCGTCTCAAACAAGACATGTAGTCATTCAAGTATTCCAATCCGATATCTAAAAAATGAAAAAGGATATTTACGCGGGCAGGAGGATATAATTCAATAAGCTACCTAGCAGATAATTATTATTAAGATTTTTTTAATGTGAAAGTTGATATAAGTATTTCCACTGTAAAAAATAATTATAAAATCTCGGACATAATATATATATATATATATATATATATATATATATATATATATGCATATATATATGTATATATATATATATAACTATATATATTTATATATATATATATATATATATATATATAGTTAGACAAATATTATTGAATAGCATGGAATTTTTCTGTTTTACAATTTTCCTTTTTATATATTTTTTTCTAGTCACGTGATAATTTGTTACAAGTTAAGTGGGCGATTTGTTTTTGCATATATTAAACAGATTTACATATATAAAAACACATATATACATTAATAAACATTTATGCCAAAAATGTCAAAATGTTCCGGCTGCACTCATAATTAATATTATTTATTTGAGGCTTCTTTGTTCTAATGTACAATTCTTCGAGTATTCTTAGCCTATTTACATTTCTCTCACTCTGCAATACTCTTGTATTTTCTACCATAATTCTTCGAAATTCCGAATGTTGGTAGCCATGTCCCTTCAAATGTTGTGATATGGAGCTAGAGTCAGAGAGGTGGAAGGTCAATCTTCGCGACAATGTGTTAGTTGTTGAACCAACATAGCTACTAATATTGGAGATACACAGAATAATTCCGTGCTCTTCAATAATATTTTTCTAAATGAGAAAATGCTGCCTAAATATACACAATATATATATATATATACATATATATATACATATATATATATATATATATATATATATATAACTATGTATGAATAAGAAATCAGTACGATAAAATATATGAATGATTTTATCTTTTCTGTATTTATTTCCTGTGTGTTGACGTGTAGGAATATAAAAAGTATTTGAAAAAAAACTAGAATGTTTCCTTCAAAAGCCTATAATTTTCGACCGATGATTCGATTTTCCTCAGTGTGAATGATAGAAAACATGAGTGAGCGGGCAGAGTTAACAGCGGGGGGAGGGGCACGGGTATAACCATTAAGGTAAAGATCCATCTGAATATGACCCTTCCAGCATTTTCGACTTGGAATGGTAACCAACTGGTGTGGCATGTATTCATAATCAAGTCCTATATATATATATATATATATATATATATATATATATATATATATATGTATATATATATATATATATATACACGAGCAAACAGTTAATAAAACATGTTAAAAACACTTTGAAATGAGTTAAAAACATATTTAATCTGAAAAGGAACCACTAGATAAGTGGATAGTCCTTAATCCGCGGAGTTTCGAAGAAATTCTTTCCTTCTCAGCAGAGGGTAGGAATTAGCAAAAGTATTTGATGAAACAACAAATAAGTCAAAGATCTTACTTGATAAGAAAAAAGTGAAGCAGAGGGAATATGGTGAAGAAAAGGTGATTACACGTGAATGGATTGTATGGTGGAAGATAAATAATCCAGTGAGGTAAAATCCAAATATATAACTTCAAGAAAGTTAATTGAATTTCCATTTTCACAAGTAAAATCTAAGGAAATCCAGTAATTGGAAGATGGTCCAAAATAATCTAAAGACAACAATCACTGGAATCAATCACAAAAATGTGTACAAGTGAAGAAAAAACGAAAAAATTCCAGTAATATTAATAAAAGAAAGATAAGAGATGCTTTTCACTCTAGTGCCGAGACATAAATATAAATAAGAAAGATCTGGGAAGAAAAAGAGGAGAAAAAATAAATCGTGATAAAGTTTAATATAAAATAGAGAAACTAATGTCAAAATAACCCAGACAGGAAATGTTAAAGGCGCGAAAATATATATGGGGCAAAATAATATAGGCCAACTGAAATGTACAGGTCATCACTTAAAAATGTCAGCAAGAGTTGTTAGAAGACACCAAATGGAAAATAAATAAGCAAATAGAAAATAAATAATAAATAAACAATAAATAAATATATAAATAAAAAATAAAATATGAAATAAAAATAAAAATTATTTAAAGGGAAACGATGGCCAGTATCTGCAAATTTAGAAAATAGCAAGAAAAAAAGAAAGTAAATGCATATAGTAAAATATAAGTAAATTTACAAACAAGATATGAAAGTGTAGGTAGATTGATATATTAGATAGTTAGGAAAGTTTAAAGAATAAAGCAGAAAATGCAGATAAAAAACCGGCCATGCATAGAAGAAATAAAGAATTAAAATAAAGGATTATTAAATTATAAAGTATTAAGATGTATGTAGAATAAACGATAAAATGAAAGAAAAAAATTATATATATATATATATATATATATATATATATATAAGTTAAAAGTAATAACTATGTAATTTCAAAATTGTAAGAATTAAATTTGGAATTATGTTTACAGAAAGAGATCTGTTCATTTTTAGAATTTATTATATTGTTACTTTGAGGCGAAGTAATTATAGTTATAGATTGGGTTGTGAAGAGGCGACATGACTTAGAGCCTGGAGTATAAAACTTAACTTTTTATGATAGTCCATTTGATTGAGAAGGGGGTATTGTTAGAGTAATTTTTAAATTAAAGTGGTTAGAGAAGTTCATTGGTTATTATTAGAATTATGGTTGGTAAAAGAAGAAATGTGGTTTGATATTCTTTTCTTAATTAATGTTGAAGCAGCGCTGATATATGTACGCACTTTATTAAAAGCTCGAGGTCAGGTATTAGTATTAATTTGTTGATTTGTATTAGGTAAATGGTTTGAATATTGTTCATAGTGTTCAACAAATGGTGGGACAATGTCTGTATGAGGACTATTTTGGAGGGGATAATGAGTGTTGCTAGTGTTAGGATGTCTGTTAGGAGAAATATTATTATTTCCATTATTATTATTATTGTTATTATTATTATTATTATTCCTACTACTAGTTGTATGATTGTAGATGGAGGGGCGGCACGAGTGGTGTATTGGATTAGTAACTATATCAGATGGAGGATGGGAAGAAGAATAACTTAAAGACAAAATATTAGTGTCTGTTATGGGAGGATTGCGTGGGAGCTCAGTAATAATGCAAGAATATATAACATCTTTATGGATGCAATCATAATTGAGTGGGCATGGATGTTTGTTATTACAATTACAGTTAGTTTTGTGTTTAATTGGGAAAGCGACTTTTTGAACTGGTTTAATTTTTTGTTATTAGATGTTAAAATTCTTTGTGTTTAATTAGACATTGTTGAATAAGAAATCCTGATTGATTTTTTTATTGAAAATAGAACTATATATGTGTGGGTATTTGAAAGACTTGTGTACAATGTTGAAGAATTCCTTAGGTATATTAGTTATATACCTATATATATATATATATATATATATATATATATATATATATATATAGGTATATATATATATATTCATGCGTGTGTGTGTGTTTATGTGTGTGTGTATACATTACACTGAGTGGGTCAAAAGTGTTTTCAAAACGTTTATACTAATAAATTTATGCTTCAATATTTTCCAATATAATAGCTATGTTACGCATTGTGTGTGTGTGTTTTTTTGCAAGTATATGAAGTAAATTACTGAAAACGGAAATCAAATTATGTTATTCTCGGGGAAAATATGTATTAAAAAAATCAGGAAGAGATCCTGGCCATAAGAATCTGCAAGACTCATTTATTTCCAAATAAATAACTTTTTCAACATAATTTTATTTGAAATATTATGTTACTATGGTAATAGTAGCGTATAACATATTACAAGAAAACACAGTTTTCACTCAAATAGAAATCAACAAAATAATAAAATTCTTAAAACAGTGTTATTTCTGTATGAACTTTCTTCCAGTCTTAATCACATCCACCAACCTCCTATCAACAGAGGATAATAATGTACGCACTTGTTGAGGTGTGATTTCAGAAGATATCGCTTAACCCTCTCCTAAATGTCTTTTTTACTGCTTAATTGATGCCCGTTTTCGTAAACTTTCTTCTTCAGAATCGAATAAAATTCTCTATCGGATTCAAATCTGGGCTCTTAGGTGACCAATCCATCGGATGTTTACCAGAGATCACCTGGGCTGAACGCCAAGCTTTTGTTAACCGGGAAGCCTAGCTTGCACCTTTTTTTTGTTGAACACTGATATTCTGGTTAATAGCATCATTTTGTGATTTCAACCAGGGCAGTAAACGCTGTTCCAAAAACATGCAGTTGTTCACATAATTCATTTTGACACCTTCAGGGGGTAGATAATGGTCAAGAATAGCACTAACAATAATTTCAGTCCAAATCATCATTCCCCTCCTCCCTGTTGACGTCGCAATCAAAAGCGTAGGTTTTTGCCTTAAAGAGGTCTCTCTTGATGCAACCGGCGGGGCCGTCGAGAGTTGGCTTAGCCCTGTCAATCCAGAGAACATTTTGAAAATTGCTAGTCGCTTCTGACAGTTGATATCATTCAAACAAACGAATTTTTTTCGGTGTTCCTCGGTCCGCTATCTGTTTCAGAATCCAGTTTCGAATCCTTTTAGAGATACCAAATACTCCTGCATGGTCGAAAATAGCTTTGCTTTTACTGTGGGGTTTTCCTAGCAGACGCCTCTTGATTTTTCTCAAATCTCGTGGTAAAGTCAGATTTTGTCTACAACTTTTCTGCTTTTTTTCTTTCATCTTTTACGTCAATGACGAAACGTTTCATAGTTCGATGTTCTCGCTTTCAAATTTTTAAAATTTCTAATGTACACTCCTTTGCAGCAACTAATTAAACAATTTCACCTTTCTCACTATTTTTCAACATCTTTCCTTTAGCTATTATTAATAATTAAGGTTACCTGCAGTTATTCGTGAAGCACCCGGCTTTAATCACAAGTCAGAAACCGGTCAAGAAACTGCTCGTTCTTGTTATTATTAAGATTTAAAATGTTAAAAGAAGAGAAGATGGCACTTTAAAACGGCGTTTTTTTTTTTTTTTTTTTTGTTTAATTCGTGAGGCACCCAATAATCATTTTTTTTCTTCACAAGCTTTATCAAATTGTTGGAAAGCGCTGTATACATTTCGTCTTTTTTTACATAAAAACCACCACTCATCAATGCTCAGATGCCACTCGAGGATAAGGGTTAATGAGTGTGCAGTATCAGAATCATAGTAATCGGCTGTAGTGGAAATACGGTAATTTTTTTAACTTAAGTGGAACGGCTCATCAAGAACTTGTTTACAATTTACTTGAGGACGGTCATATTGTAGTCAGCTGGAAAGCAAGAAAACGGGAGACAGAACTGCACGCTTGTGGAACTAAGAAAGAAACGTTGTTCATGAAATGCACATTTAGGTTTAGGTAACGATAAAGAGTAAGAGAAATTATTAAGAATATTTTCAGCTAGACGAGTATTTCTCGTGAATGGTTGGCGAGGGGGGAACCATAGATTGGGGCTAAGACAACCACTTGCCATAAAAATGATAAATCAGAGACAAGCTCGCAACGTCTCTTATGTGAGAAAGAGGTTGCAGGGAAGAAGAAAGGGCATCTCCATTAGGCAACGAAGTCTATTTTGAGCACTATCAAGACAAGATAAGCTTTTTTCTAGTGACTCCTGCCCAGATGTGGATACTGGCATCCATCCTTAGACGTATCTGGCTCTTATATATGTAGAGAATTGCATCAGCAATGAGATATCTACTGGATCGATAGAACGAATATTTTTTTCAGCGATCTTGGCAACAGATTTTAATAACGAGTTCTATTTCAAATCAGGAGTAAAGATCAAGCCAGAAGCGTGATGATGTAAAGATAGAAGTTTGGTTTTTGATGCATTAAATGTATCCAGCCACTCCCCCCCATTGTAACGCTGAAGATCAGAGGAGATATTATAACAAGAACTTATTGAAAATGAATCATCTGACATAAAAATTAAATATTTCGCAAGTACCTACATGACACATTAAAAGCTGAATCTATTAAAATGTTTATGAGTTAATGCGCGTGCATGGTATTCAATAGGAATCTTAAAATTAAAGAAACGATTAACAGAAAATTTAAATCAAATTGAGATAAAAATAAATTATTAGTGATATTTAGATTTTTTTTTAGTGCAGTCTCATATAAATGTGATCGCACAAATACATGAGTCATACTCCTGAATAATTAAGAGTAAAGTTTTTTTTATTTAAAATGAAATATATATTTATGAGCATATATATGTTCAATTTGCGAGATACTGTCATATAAATTATATAAAATTCTATTCCTTTATAGCCGTCCGAGATTCATCATTACTATTGTTTTGTAAACATTTAAATGATTACGTATAGTGTGTGAATATACAGAGACAAAAAGGAGCAATGGGCATTAAAAGTTCTTATTAATATCATTTGGCCTGGATTAGTGTTTACCTTTGAAGCTATCAAGTGATACATACAACTAAAAAGATTCATAAAATTACATAAAATGAATATACTTACAATATTTCATATTAGTAATTATAAGACTAGTAGAACAGACATATGCTTACAGTTTTGTATAAAGAACAGAATATAGCAAATCTCTGATAAAACCGCATACTCCATAATTGAAATCAAATAATATTGACTAAGGTTAATATAAGAAAATATAAAATGGAAACTGTTCTTAATGTTTAAATGCTAAAATATGAATAGTCTACAAAATTAATAGATGTACTGTTGTTAGATTTCTTATTAAGGATAGGGAGTACATTAGAAATTCTACGCTTGAAGCGGCGTCTAAAATGCTAGAGATAGAATGTTCTAGCTTATAAGATAGTATGATGATTAAAGACACAATCCTGTATCAATAACTTATTACTCAGTTGAAGTGTACTTTATACCTATTAATATTAACGTAATTTTAATTCGAGTGGAAATATGTTTGAATTGCTTTTAACCTTAATTTTCATTCTGCGGATGAGGATAGGTTATATATATATATATGCATATATCTATGAATTGAAATTGTGAATATCTGTGTGTATATTTCCCTTCCAAACAATTTGTCAATTTTTAGTCTAAAGACCTGAAATTGTAAATAAGAGGTATTGAGATTTGGAAAAATAATTTTAGTTGGTTTTCGGTAAGATATTTGATTGTCAAGAGGTCAAAGTTCAACGATCGGACCTTGGAAAACTCATCCGTTAATTTCAGGTCTTAAAACTTGAAATTTAAGATGTAGGTTACTTGGACATGCACCAAACTTTAATTTTATTTGAGCCCGAAACAATAAATATTAGGGGTCCATATTAGTGTCAAAGTTGATAAAGTTGACTTCTGCAGTCCTTACCAAATTGTTGGTCTAAACATGTGAAATTTTACATAAAGTGTATTCAGACATACAGAATATTTGACCTTTGCGGTCTCTAGCAAACTATTCAGCCAATTTGGGGTTCAAAATTTTTCAATTTTACATAAACGGTATTCAGACGTGCAGCAAGCTTTTTAATCAGTGTTTGGGCGAGAATTTGTTTGCCAATATGGCAAAGATGAAAGTGTCGCCACTTACAGCTTTTAACAAACACCTTCGCCTATTTTGGATCAAACCACTTGAAATGCAGGTTACATGGAAATGAGTAACACTTTTTAATATATATATATATATATATATATATATATATATATATATATATATATATATATATATATATATATATACACACATGCACGTATATAAAGTTGTGAACAGTACATATGGCCCGAGCAAATCCGGACTGAACTGCTAGTATATATATATATATATATATATATATATATATATATATATATATATAACCTTGGATTGTCCATTGATGCCGATGTATGAGGGTCTTATAACTTTGTGGATTTATACTTATGTATGAGTAGCAGTTAACAGTTCAGTCCTACCAATGATCTACAAAGCATTGCACAAATTGTTGGAGTGTGTGACGGCGGACGGTACTTTAATCGTTTCAACTTGTTTGATGCAGTTTGATAATGTTTGTTTTTGCTGCCAAGTTTATAATGTCATTAAAGCTTGTAGACCTCCATTCATTATGCTCCAGCACAGAGTCTTTGAGAGCAGCAGGCTTTATTTAAACAGGTATGAGAGTGCTTGTTAATTTTCATTGTACGTAAGTAATGGTCGGTCTACCGTCCTTTGATCACTGTGAATTTGAATGTACGTACATATTTTTTTATTGTACGTAAGTAATGGTCGGTCTACATATATATATGGCGATTAAGTTACACTGAATATTCCGCGTTCATCCACTCAAGACTCTTCAGGCTTATGCGCGAATTTTGTGGTTGTTTGTCATTATTATATACGCATCTTCTATTGAGATTTTAGATAGATAGAATATGCGTATATAAAAACGACAAACAACCACAAAATTCGCGCATAAGCCTAGAGAGTCCTAGAGTGGATTAACTGCGGAATATTCAGTGTAGCTTAATCGCCATATATATTTTATAACTTACTAACTAGTTATACCTACGTATTGAGCACTTTTGAAGTAAATACTTCAAATTTACGCATGAATTTATACCTTCGTATCCTAAGTTTATGTCAGTAAATTAAGTAGTTATATATGCATATATATATATATATATACATATATATATATATATATATATACATATATATATATATATATATACATATATTATCTTTATTTTATTTTATTTGTTATTTCTTTGTTTCTATTTTTTTACTATTTACTCACTTCATATTCCCTCTCTTATTCTTTCCTCAACTCTGCCAATCTCGCATCTTTTTTCTGATTTTATTATTATTTGTTATCCTTTTATTATTTATATTGATCTAATACCTAGATATACATATTTTATTTATTTCTTTACTTTCTAGTTTCTTTCAATACTTTTCCTTCATCCTCCCTTTCATCGTCTCATGATTTCTCTATTTATCCTCATTCTAACCCCGTAAATTCTTAAGTCTCTATGGTTTAATTTCGTTCCTATGTAAATTAAAATAAAGTTAAAAATCTTTAATGAAATTATTTTGTCGTGTTATCAATGCATAATATGTGTATATTCGCTGCATGTGTCCTTCTATCTACCTTTTATCACCTATTTTACTCTTTAATCTCTCTAGTAATATATTCTTATTATAATCGCATCTTTTAATTCGCATCTATGCTTCATACTTAGACTATTTCCATATCTTTGTACAGAACTCTTTCTTTTTATTTTTATTATTATTTGTTCTATTTTTATTTGTAGATGTAGAGAGTTATCAGTCCAAGTGTGTTATGAAAGGAAGCTTTGTGTTTAAGGATAAAGGGGTGTTTTTGCAATTCTGATGTTTCCTTGGTTTCTGATTGAGGCAATCATGTTTACGCCGATGCTACGTTTTGTGCTGTGGAAGGAGGAGATTTTAGTTTCCAGATGTTTTTCTTTGCTGCGTTAATGTAGCGGTATATATAGCGTTCATGTAGCAGTCCTGTAGTACAAACTATATAGGAGTTGTATTTTATGCAATTTGAAGATCATATAATACGTGGGTATCACAACATAAGGATATATCTTCGATAGGGCAGTTGATTAGGGAGCAAAAGTCCGGTGTTGCCAAGTTAGTTGTTGTCGCAAAGTGGTACCAATGTCAATAAGTTTTGATGGCTCTACATGTACAGAGTTAAAGAGGAAACCAGCCCGTAGGCGTCTGTTCGTACATTTTAGGTCTACCTTACTCCTCAAAAATAAACTGAGCTACGCACATCTGGAGATCTAGCGTATACGCAACAGATGCACTAACACATCAGACCAAAGCCTGCACACTAATGACTTCCTACACACTCACTCCATGAACGGATATCCGAACTTTATTTTATCTTTAATAAGAAAGAAAAAAAAGCATCAAATCCACACTGTCTCAAATACATGTTTTCTTAAACTCCGCTTCTTCAATGATGAGGTTAGGGTTATATATATATATATATATATATATATATATATATATATATATATATATATATATATATATATATATATATATTTGAACTTTCTCTAAGAAATTATATAAATATGTTCTTCGTTGGAAAATTATTTTGTCACTAAGTCAATTAATTTCCTGTATTATTGAATCATTTTACTTACATGAACTAACAATAGTATTAATATAATTAAACGGATCATCAGTCGTTTACCATGAATTTCCGTTTGAGGATGTAAAAACAAAACAATATATTAAACCATGACTCCACAGTGGTGTTGACCAAACCACCTCTAATGAAAACATAGGAATAATAATATTTTCGAGACTAGATCGAGTTGTTTCCTCCAGTTAAATTAAACTAGCCGATTAATATCATTTAAATCGTATTTCTCTCCTGTGTCATCCATATTTGTGTATGTATGCATGTATGTATGTATGTATGTATATATATATATATATATATGTGTGTGTGTGCATATATATATATTTATATATGGGTCTGTGTGTTTATATGTGTATCTGTGTGTTCGTATTATATATATATATATATATATATATATATATATACAATGCATGTGTTCCGACTATATAAACAATTCAGTTAATAATGAATACTTTTTATGTGTTGTTTTATGCTTTTATTGAAATAATTATTATTAATCAGTTATTGAGGCAGAAGCTTATAAGCAATGTATGATAAAAAATGTAATTTATTATTTGTGTATACTCTTATATATATATATTTGTACTGAAATTTGTTTATATTTAGTTTTACTGGGCCATCCAAATTAAAAAAAAGGGCAATTAGCCGGTTAGACTATAACACTTCGATTTTGTTTATTCGTGTGTGCTAGTTTCTGTCGCTTGGTCGCAGTACGTGTCAGATATCATTATTTTTATTTTTTTTTTTGTAATTTTAAATAAGATGAGAGCCAGCCTCTCGAGGTATGTTGTAGTAATATTTTATTTATTCCGTTGATAATAAAGATAATTAAATACGAGTTTATACGGATATTTTCCTGAGTACATTTCTTAGGAAAGGA
Organism: Euprymna scolopes; assembly: GCF_053919585.1. Taxonomy (NCBI): domain Eukaryota; kingdom Metazoa; phylum Mollusca; class Cephalopoda; order Sepiida; family Sepiolidae; genus Euprymna; species Euprymna scolopes. The sequence goes on from NC_136486.1 coordinate 138,211,250, forward strand.
ATTGACATTAGCTGAGCATGTTTAATTTAAATGAGTTCATTTTCATGTGTGTATGTTTTATCTTTGTCTTTATCAGATAGATTCGATTTACAAGGGAGTTTACTCTATGGTTTGTAATAATATACAATTATTTATCACCAATTAATATTTGTTTTGGGGCAAATCAGACTGGTCTCGTTATAACAAGTGTAGCCATTTTACTAAAATTGCTTGAGGCAACTTTACAAAATTTAACGGATATTTCTGAATTATTTGTATCGATTATATTCTGTTCTCGTTGCTTTTTACCCTGCAGCGATTTGGCCGAGAATAACAGTATTTATTTTCTAACGTATATTTTGTGATTTTAAAAACAATTTTATATATTCTATGATGCTAAATCTCTATGGATTAAAATAAAATCAAACATTATGGAATCACTAAGAATAACATTGATAATACATAACTCGGTGGTGTTGGTTTAAAGAACTTACCGTTTAACAAAGTAAAAACAACTCAGTGATGAGGATAAATGGAATGTTCAGTTAAGCGATAGACTAGTACTATAATAAACATTGACCTATTATTAAATCAATATATTGTTTGGGAAATATTTGTTTACAAATAAATCACCATTTATCAGGGCCAAGAGGCCACTCGAGGATAAGGGTAAAAGAGGGTACCGTAGTCAAAAGTACCGTATCATAGTAATGGTTGGAAGTGTAAATTTGGTAAATTGGATGGCTTGAATGGAACGGTTCATCAAGAACTTTTTTACATTGGACTTGTAGACGGCCATATTTTAGTCAGCTTGAAAGCAGATAAACGGAAAAAAGTTCCACATGTGTGCAGTTCTAAGAAAGAAACGTTGTTCATGGAATCTACGTTTAAGTCTCGGCACAGATAAAGACTGGGGGATGTTTTGATAGTGTTTACAGCTAAATGAGTGTTTCTCGTGAATGTTTGGCGAGTGGAGACCATAAACTGGAGCTCAGACGAGCACTTAGCATAAATATTACCCTAAACCAGAGGAACGCTCGCAATGTCTCGTCTGTGAGAAAGACGTTGCAGGGAAGAGAAAAGGGCACTCCCACTAGGCTACGAAGTCTATTCTGAACTCTGTCAAGGCAGGATAAGGCCTTCCTAGTAGTGGCTGCTCAGATGTGACAACAGTGCTCCGCCTATTTGACATAACTAGCTCTTATATAGATAGAGAATTGCATCAGCAGGTAGATATCTACTGGAACGATAGAAGGATACCATCATTTATCCGGCGACTTTGATGTCTGTGTTCCATTTCAGATCAAGAGTATAGGTCAAGCCCAGAAGCTTGTCGTTTATATTTGATTTTAAAACAATCGTATTATACAAGTTAAAAGCACCCCACTTTCTTGGATTTTAGGAGTCTTCGCTTAGAAAATAAAACAGGTCTTTCATAAACAGCGTATAATGCGTATAGATTATAATTAATGTAAATATTATGGTTTATAGTTAAAACTTCGATAAAATTAAAAATGAAATGTAAATGTATATATATTTAATAGTGCAGTGAATTTAGGTTTTCGTTTATGTTAGGGTCAACAAAAATAATCTATAATTCGCAACCAGCAATTTTTCTTGCGAGGATATTGTCTTTGGAAAAGTACGTCTAATGTCACTGTGCAATGAATTTAGGTCTTTCTTTAATAGTTCAGTGAATTTAGGTCTTCGTTTATGTTAGGGTCAACAAAAATAATCTATAATTCGCTACCAGCATTTTTTCTTGCTAGGATATTGTCTTTGGAAAAGTACGTCTAGTGTCACTGTGCATGATTGTTTTATATGCGCGTAAAAGCGCATTAGTGAAATAAATGGATATTATATGAGTCATAATGTTAATGAGGATTCTATCGCTGACGCACTTCGTTTTCATGCATGTGGCGCAGATATTTTAATTAACTGTCCAAATTTTTCCGCCGATACTGAATTAGTTTTAGTCAAAAAAACTTACACGTTTCTCCTATTTTTCTTTTTTGATGAGTTTCTTATCGTAATAATAGAAATCTATGCGAAGTTACATTTATCGCCATTTTTATCCCTCACAGAATTAATTTATTCTATTGGATTCTTGTATGAAAAGCAGAAAATTTATTCTGATGCATTTTTGGTTAGAAACAAAAAAAAAAATAAAATAAATAAATAAAAAATAATGATAGAGGAAGATCGGTAACAAATACGATGCGATCATTTGGATATAACAGAAATATTATTTTGATTTAACTGTACCAGAACAATGATTTTGTTAACTCTCCGGTGTGACCTATCGTAAATATCGAAAATAAAGGCTCGTCTGAAGTTAGCACACAATCGTTAAGTTTGCTGACAGATTGGATCATTATTTTAAAATCGACCTCATCAACTGACTGGATTATTATAACAATATATGCAGGGTAGATCGATCAGCGTAGATGGACAATGCAAGAAAGGTTTAGATACATTTAGCACGTTATAACCGCATTCAATATCTGTTTATAGCGGCAAGAATCCGGCATAATCAATTGTAATCAACTTATTGACATATATAGCTACTTACACGGATGATTTAAACTTGTACATGTCATACAAATCAGAAATCTATGTTTAGAGATTCAGCGTCACATACAGACCAAATCTATTATCGAAGTTTTGCCGATCCGTTGCACGATAAAACTTATTCATAAGTAAATTTGAAATAAATTACATTCTATGCAATTTACATGTGTAGCAAATCAAAATGTCTTTTCAACGTGGAGTATGATTGCCAGACAGAACATTTTTATTGAGCACTGTACACAAATATAAACTAAAATATTTCTATTTAATGTCTATCTATAACCCGTTTAATTATATTACATTGAAACCTGTCTAGACAAAAAAGGGCCAACCAAAGATTAGACGTAGTGTCTTATACATCCAAGAAAAGGATTGACTTAAAAAAAAAACGTACTATTTGATAAACAGAAAGGTTTTAATTACCGATAATAAAAAAATCGAATGATATTACAAATATATTGAAAATTAGGCAGGTGAATAAATCAGCCAAGACCAAATTAAACATACGATATTATAATATAAAAGGAATTAAAATCGTAAAGATTGATTTATGAATTAACGTATTCTGAAGGCTTTCAGGCGAGCTCAAAATGATGCCAAGTCTAATAGAGAACTGCCGAGGGACTGGAGACGGAAATGGAGCCATGATTGTATGCTATCACAAGACTAACGTACACATTTAACCAAGCCGCCTGCGTGTATATAAATGGATGCATATAAAAAGGTACACAGGCACACGCACGGACACACACACACACACATATATATATATACATATATATATATATATACATATATATATTAATTACAGTTTATATACAATATATATTTCATAGAATCAATCGCTTTGTAGTTCCTTTAAAGTTTTTTTTAAAAAAATGTTTAATAAGTTTATGTGTCGACTTCAGCCCACATAATGATTAGTTGTGTCACAAAAGACAAATAATCAGTTAACAATTCAAATATTAATTTATTTTTGTTTAGTAAATGCCAATATTTTCTTACAATCAAGATACATTTCTGAATATCCAGCGGAAACATTGGATTTGGATTCGGGCAGTCAATTATTTATTAGGTAACATCATGCCGTATTTGATTTTCGGCTTCTCATACTATTCTCCACTTTCCCAAAAACTGCCCATCCCAATGCTATCCACTTTATCTCAGGGAGGAGATCTCTATCTTTCGTAATTTTCTGTCCCAAGTAGATTTAGCTTTCAACTTCCTCAATGGTTTTTTCATCAACAATTATTGGCGACTTGGCAGCGTGCTGGTTTAACATCAGCTTGGTGCACATATGTCAATAAAATGGACGATCTTCAATGCATATATACTGTCAGTGATGATCTACGGTAGTTAAACATAGGTCCTGACAACTCGCCAAAGTGACATCCTGGCAGCGAAACGAAGAAGCATGAAAAGGATAATGTTAGGCATCGCTCTAAAAGACAGAAATAAAAAAAACATCTGAATTCACAAACAAACAAAAGTTATTTACATCAATGTTGCCATAAAAAACATCCAACCACAAACGGGCAAAGCACCTTGGACGAAAAGTTGACAGCAGATGGTCCACCAGGACAACGGAATAGACGCCTCATGAACATATGGGACCAAAGGAATACCATGAACGAGATGGAGGGGCAACCTGAGACAACACATGGGTCCCACACGGCAACGGATAGCTCAGCAGAGAGATAGATGGCTAAAATCTAGGGAAGGGTTCATCATTGAGTAATAAAACTATTATTGATTTATTGGTATTGATGCGCTGTTGCAAAAAACAAACTACAATTATTATCATCTTTATCAATCTTGGAAAAAGTTTCCAATCAAAATCCAAGATAGAATAAGGGTTCGTACCATGGATTTGCACGCTTATAATTAATAGATAAAATAATTTTGGTTTCTAATGTATGTATTCTACAATTTTAAATAGAAGAAACGTGAATATTTAGTATATTATATAGTATAGTTTCTCTACCCGGTTTGTAAAACAATTATTCTAGATTGAGAAAATATGTTTAATAATGTATGTATTTTTTGTTGAAATAAAAATATAACTGAGCATAACATATTCGCTTGGCACTCTAATATTTATTTGCTGAACGTTCAGTTATTCTTTTTGATTCACTCCTTCACAACGTTGGGGCATATGTCCTGTAAATAGGATATAACATAAACAAAATATATTTTAGTCAATGGAAGTTAAAAGATGTGATTCGCTGCCAAAGCTAGGAACCGACCTGCGGGTCTGTGGACATTGTTGTTTGTTTTTTATTGTTTCTTTTTGTTTTTAGATTGAACAGGATTCTATTTAAAATTCGTAAGATTAAACGACTAACAAAAGAAATCAACGAAAGAACAGAAGAAAAGTTGTTCAGAAAATAGACCACACATTTTATACAAAAATGAGAAAAAGTTTATATTTTCTTCAGAAATACTACAAATATAAACGTCATTGGCTGGTATCGACTTTGCAAAATCTATATAAATCTGAAAGAAAGAGAGGCGACTTAAAAGAAAACTAGTATCATATGATTTTCCTCTTACTTTCAGACATCTCCTCTCTTTTTGTCGCTGTCCATTCCTTTGCATCCATTTCACATCACTCTTGCTCTATTACTCATTCTCTCTTGCTGCATATATCACTTGGCCTTTGGTCTATACGTTTGTTCTTAGCTAATAGGTTCCACTGCAAAATCTAATTCCCAACAGTAATTTTGAATCAATAGAAAATTAGAGAAATTCGATCATATCAAGTCACTTTGCTTGATAGAAATCGACGCCACATAGCCAGAATAAATTGCCCATTTAATTCTGCGATAGCACATGACAATTGATTTCTTTTGCCCTTGCTTCCTGGCAATGTATCATTCAGAAACTGGAAGTATATATATATATATATATATATATATATATATATATATATATATATATATATATATATATATATATGAGAGAGAGAAAAATAGGGATATATACATACACACACGTACATACATACACACACATATATACATATATATATATATATATATATATATATACGTGTTTGTCTCTCGCATACACCTGTTTCGCTTCATAACGAATAATCAATGGGGCTATATGCAGCTTACTTTTAACTCTGAAATATAAAATTCGAAACTAAAATAATTAGCAATTACAATAATTCCTACCTTAACTACTGAGCGAATTTACTGCAAATGGAAAATGATTATATCGCTTAAATACTTTTGTTTTCAGTTAATCACAAATATTAAGATACCGGTATTGCAGAGGGGCTCAGTGCATTTTAGAATGTGTATTGCATTAGGCTGCAAGGAAACTCTCATTACCCCATGCAGGTATTTCAATAGCACAAGAAGTTAGTGGGAAATATAAAAACATCTAACTGGAAAAATGCCAGCGATATATAATCTTAATATTAAAGTGCAAGTCAATGAGAAAGGATTATATGCAAATGTTTAACTAATAATTTTATTTCCTTTCTATGGTATTTAATAGTTTAGGTGTCTGTTCTGATCGTATACATGTATACCCATGTATGAATTTGAATGCAAACTTCCACCAGTAAGCGTCGAATTTGAACTTTAAATTCAAAAGTTTTTAAAAATTTTATTTATCATCATATAAACTTACAAAGTCATTTATAAGTTATAAAGATCAACGTCATAGACTATCTCTGTAATTAAGTGTTAAAATGTAGCATGCAAACAATTTCTTAACACCTTAATTAATAGCATAATATACCGTGGAGATTTTACTTTTGATCTATATTTTATTATATATTAGATATTTGTTGTCCAGGAATCTGAAGGCAAAAATATTAATTTTTTATCTATAAATCTCTTACATCAACTAAGTTAAATATACGAATTATGCATAATGAACAATCTTTAAATAATTACATGTTTATCGTGATGTCGTGTTATGAGGTTATCTAATACTAGCTCTTCTTTGTTTGCTGAGGAAGTACGGGTGTGTTTGATTTTTGAAATAGAATACTGGCCTGCATTACATCTAATTTTTAATTTTTAGGGGAGTCTATTATCTTTTACAACTTAATGAAAACTCTCTCGATATATTTCTCGCCTATTTTTTTAATATGTATTTTATTTCCATGATATCATTTCCGAGGCAATACATCTTTGTTTTGAGGGATATATAATATATGAAATCAGCGGCACGATATGTATATATATATATATATATATATATATATATATATATATATATATATATATATATATATATACGTGAACCGGTCTGTGTGTGTGTCTGTGTACATTTCCCTACGTAATAACTCTGTCAATTTTCAGTCTACAGACTCGAAATTTGATATACAGAGTGCCGAGATTTGGGGAAATCAATATGATCGATTTTTACCTTTGAGAACTCTACCAAAATCCTCCGAGAATTGTTGGTCTAAAAACTTGAAATTTTATGTATAGATTTCTTTAACATGAATCTAACTTAATAACTTGGTTTAACCCAAAACAATAAATATTAAGGGGCCATAATAGGGGTCAAATTTTTAAAAGATTGACCTTTTTTTTTTGCTCAACATACACCTCCAAACACCCGGGCAACGCCGGGCACCCATACTAGTATATATATATATATATATATATATATATATATATATATATATATATATATATAAATATATATATATATATATATATATATATATATATATATATAAAGAGGGAGAGACGAGAGTTAAAAATACACAGATAGGTAGATAATAAATATATAGAGAGATAGAAAGATAGAGAAATAGAAAGGTATACATATACACATTTATCCAGTTTGCTTAAGTAAAAAAAAAGTATGTATATTTCTAAATAAACAAAGCCGAATTTAGCATTGTTTTCTGAAATACATATTAAATAATACGAAACATGAAAGTCGGCTGATGAAAGAGTGTAATCGTAAAATACTATATCCAACAAAATAAGAAACAAAGCCACAAAATAAGTGATTGCCGCATATTTGTTTTGTGGAAGTTAAGAAATATTATTTATAGGAAAAAATAATGTAGCAAAAATGGCTATGTGAAAATATGTAGGAAAGATATAAATTTAACTCAGTTAATTAAGCTTCAGAAAACAATACGCGTTGATTATCATCAGTCTAATAACCACTGAATTATTTCCGGTTATTATTAAAGTACTGCAATTTTGGTGAGGAAAACATAATAGTCCGTATATAAACGTATGAGTAAAACCAATCAAAATGCTCAAAAATATATAGCATAGGTGATGGTTGCGTTCTTATTCACGTGTTAAACCCATGTTTACTAACAGAAGATCGGCAGTTCGAAAAAATAAATAATCAAGAGGGGCTTCCGTGAAATCGAACTTCATTAAAAAGACATCACGATTTAAGACTGTGAAAGTAGTGATAAGCATAATGTGTTATATATACTTTGTTTCTACTACATGTACATACATATATATATATATATATATATATATATATATATATATATATATATATGTGTGTGTGTGTGTGTGTGTGTTTGTGTGTGGGTGTGTGAGAAGAATATGTCAGCTGTTGCAAATGTTATAATTGAAATATATGAGAACAATGAAAAATATAGTTTCTGATATCTTAGGGATAATTAACCTTATTTTGTTTTAACCTTATCTGGTAACCTGTTATACAGCTTCTTATTGGCTAATTTTATCTTAGTTATTATATATATATATATTAATGCAAGAGCGTGTGTATTATTCAATGTGTCACGCTTACATCCGGGGCATGTCATAAATAATTTTACCAAGAATTCTGCATAATTTTGGGTTCGGTTTCGATTTAGGCTGATGGCAATTAGATCATCTTCATTTATATAAATAATTTTACAATAATTCTTCATAGATTTTGGTTTCAGTTTCGATTATGGCTGCATAAACTTAAGTTACATATATATATATATATATATATATATATATTTCATAGGTTTTTGTTTGATTTTGATTAAAGCTAACGCACATAAGTAATATGGATATATTTTTTTATTTTTGAAAGGGCAGCTTTATAATATAGAAAAATCGATAGAACATTAACTGTATAAAAATATATACAAAATCTGTAAGAATTAAAATATGATATTTAAGTCTACTAAACGAATAGGCTTTGCCTGACGTTCGTGCTAGTTTAGATAAATACTAATACAGTTTTAACAAAAAGGCTAGAATAATATCAGAGGGTCTCAATTTACACTGAACATCTACAGAATGCAAACATCAATATATTACATATGAATGAGTCTCCTGAGGAATTTCCGTAGGTCCTGCTTGCATACACACCCACACGCAAACACCCACACACACACCCACACACACACACACACACACACACATATATATATATATTTAACAATTGCGTAAAATTATTGTTTCTTACTCTTTTCACATATATATATATATATATATATATATATATATATCCTACTTTGCAATATATAATTTGATATTATAAACGACCATAAATATTTTACAACTTTAAGTTTAGCATACATTCGCACAATCCAAATTTAACTTTATTCTGCATGATATTCTGATTAGCAAAGACAACGTGTCATAGATAAGAGACGTGACCTGTTCCGCTAAGATTGCGAAGCAGGTCGATGCAAAAGAATTCTCTTATATTCGATGCCATTGTGCCAGTTGTTTCACTCACGCGACACCCTTCCATGCGTATTACACTTTCTGTCTAACGGAAGCGCACAGGGTTTTAAGTACAACGCATGACAACCAAGACGCTCTTGCCACTCGTGGTGTTCACAATAAATGCAGAGTGAGGATGATTTTCCGCCTCGTCAACCCAGAAAATATTAAATACAGGACTTCACTGAATCGGTGATTTATCACTGGTCAGAGGGAAATACCAAATGAGACAGGCTTTATTGATTATAACTTATAGTATCATGGTTTTATGTATATATATATATATATATATATATATATATATATATATATATATATATATATACATGTATATTTTATATATATTTATATATACACATGCACTTATATGATTTCGCATATCTATTATATATATGCAGAAGCATATAATTACACTATATATATATATATATATATATATATATATATATATATATAAGGCGAATTATTTGCTTTCAAAAAGTGATGGTGTAAATAATAATTAATAGTAAGTAATACACACTAGGGCCGTTATATTATCTACTTTTTACGGGCAACATATTATAGTCAGCATGATATTATACAACGGCGACAGTGAAGCTGCTATAAGCGCAACCAAAAAATTAGGGTCTCTGTACTGTAAATCAGTATTCGGCAACCAGAAAAGGAAAGCTGTCAGTCAAAGTGTTGTCCAGTTAAACAGCACGGGCATATATGACAATCAAGTACCTAATGGATACCATGTAATCAGATTGAATGGAATAAATAACGTGCAGAGAATTTATCCATTGCTTTAGACGGCGACATTAGGTCGAACATTGCGTGTTTTTGCTGCGTCCTTGTAATCGCACCTCTGAACTTTGCAAATTAGGAAATAAATAGTATGGTGATAGCCATAGAATATCTACTCATCAGACAAATAAGTATATTAGTTTGAATCAAGAGCTCTAGGCCTGTGGTCGATCATTCCTTAGCAGACTTCATTCTGATTTGTTCTGCGCAAAAAATGCATGAAATCCGTAGCACAGGCTTAGCATTAGGTGTCCTTCTCCTCGATAGATACTGCCAGCAGATCATCGTATCCATAAGTACAGAGAGGTGTTGTCCCGCAGCTGGGTATTAAATTATGGAGTTTCCCTTCCACGCTATATAGATATTTAACATTTATTGTGCTACTCATTAGAATATATATATATATATATATATATATATACATATATATATATATAAATATATATATATATGTATATATATATATATATATATACTCAATACTCTCATTCTTATTTATAAAATAAAATTTAATTGAAAATTATCCTGCAATCTCTAATCTTACAGTAACCAATATTCATCAATAATTGCTATCATGTCGGATTATTGCCAAGGCAATGCTGCCAATAATTGTTAAGCACCGAATCAGATATAAAATGAAACCCTTTGGACAGACCATATCAACACAGATAATCCATGCGTAAACGACTCTCGATTTTTTCCAGCCAGTGATTTGGTTATGATTTCCTAATTGCTTAAAGCGTTACTTGTAGACAACACTTATTTTGCTTCTCGTGAAACTTAGTAAAACAAACAAAGATAAAACACACTAAGTATTTCTTATCTATGTGTGTATATATGAAGGGATTTATTCGAGTTTTCTCTCGGTATAATTATTTATGATTGATATACATATATTTTGACTCTTTCCTTCTCTCTTTCTCTCTCCATATTTGTCCATATGTGTATGTGTCTGTTTGTTTGGGTGTGTATGCATTACATATGTATGTATTTATATTTACATAATGTATGAATTGCTATTATATTCCCAATTCGTATAAATCTTTGTAAACTGCAGGATCAATTAAAATAAATGCAGTATAGGACCCTAGAATGATTACGTGTCTTACACATGTATATTGTTTTTTGTTTATATATGAATATCAATCATATGTTATCGTGAATAAAACAAGCTTCTAGGTTTGTAAAAGTAAACATCTATACTAAGGTAAAAATTACTACTGATACGTTATTCTTCAAGAAATTAATAAATCAAGAATAGCATGAGGTATTATTTAAAACTCAATCTGTGTATCAGGGTTTGATCGTAGCTTTTAAGGATTGCTAGAAAACTCATAAATTGAGAAGGAAGTGTATTATTAGTCTCTTTTTTTAATTACGCATCAGCAATTATCCTGTCTACAACTAAGAGATAATCATATACATTGTGTTGGATAATTGGGGGGGGGGGTTAATCTACAGAAACCTCCAACTCTAGCTAGGGCTTACGCAGAAAATATCATCTTCAATGGTTCGAATAATTAATCAACGTGTGTAAGAATTTAAAATAATAGTAAGCAATTTCAAATAAGAATATCTTACTTAGTAAAAACCAATGGAATTATTTGTGACATTTATAAATAACAATGGAATATATCAAGATATTTATTACCGGCCAAAACGTCAGTTAAAATGCATATCATCTACTGATAGATTAACTGAATAAGCGTCAGTAACATTTTCACATGATTTACGTAAATATATATTCCTCTACAAATTACCAGTGTTTAAAGTAGGTACTCTTAGAATAAAATCGCGTTAGTTTTTCAAAACATTCTGTAAAATTACCTATCCCATTGAAATACACTTGTAGAAAATAAATATTCGAAATGTGCCAGTTTTTTTTTTGTAAAGACACACCACGAGGAAAAAACATGATCTCTTTAAACGTATGCACATATTATGAGACAATAAATTAAACTCTCTCTCTCTTTCTCTCTCTCTCTCTCTCTCTCTCTGTATACATACATACACATATATATGCATACATATATAAACAAATATATACATTTATACAACAATATACATATCTATATTTATACATATATATATATGCGTTAGTATATAGATACAAATATGGTATATATATATATATATATATATATATATATATATATATATATATATATATGCGATATTATTAAGTTGACTCACCGGTTTCCGTGGATCACTGACGTTAGGCAATTTTGAACCAAGTCAGTACTAAATAAAGGACCATTTGATACTTCTATGTGCTGTATCTGCTATCCGCTTATCTCGGTCTTGTTTTTAATTGTACTTGACTTCTTCTTGCTGCTGAACTTAAACAGTTCCGATGAAGGATACGTGTGGTTGGTGATTGCGCAAACCTTGTCTCACAATTACACACGAAGCTGCCCTTTTCGGGAGTATCCTCTGTCTTTCGAGAGTAAACGGAGAGATCGCATATATATATATATATATATATATATATATATATATATATATAATTTATATATACAAAGATTGATGGCTACATATGTGCATACATGTTTCTGTAATCACCCGCGTTGGGGGATTACGTCTTCAGGCCAAGAATTATCGTCGATAACTGATATTTCAAACAAAAACATATTCTTATTCCGTTTACAAATTTAGAATGTAACATGGGTGGGGGTTATGAGCCGGGAGAGGATAAGTGAGGTCTTTGAAGATTATTCTTTTTTTATACTCCCGTTTTAGTTTATCTATCCCATCTTTTGTTCTTTACGGCCTAAGGTACTTGAGAATTTAATATTTTTGTCTCGCGGTCAGTAAGTTAAAAACATTCATTAAACTCACCATGTCCATTATGCTTATCAGAAAAACTTGAGATAACTAGGTTTAAGGATAGTGATAAACTGTTAAATATAAAACAAGAAACTGCTATATCCTGCAAACATTTCAGAATACATGCACTTAAAGAACTCTAAGTTAAGAAGATCAGAACAACTACGATTACAACTATCTCCCATCCAACAACCTCCTCAAAAAAGGATGGGTGAGGTCGTAAATATGATGCTACCTGTGTGGATTACATAAGTCGCCTAATATTCTATTTCCTCAAGCAGTTATAACATTACTAACCTAAATAAATACATGTATGATAGTATACATGCACCAAACGACTAATAGATTGTTGGGTGAACCTCGAAATAATGTATGCATGTGGATATTTTTTGGGGTGTATATGTGTGTGTATATGATCTGAATGTATATGCATATATACGTGGGTAGGAAAAATAAAAAAAACAAAGGGGAATGAATAAAGACAAAGGAAAGTACTAACATATATACGCCTTTATACTCCGTTTGTATAACCTAAAAGCTCTGATTTTTTTTCATATGTTATTATATATTATTATTATATCGTTATATATCTTATGTATATCTGTGTAACCCTCGAAGGAGTGCTTGCTAAATCTAAGGATAGACCGATGGACTTCAAGCTGAATTCACTATTAATTTTTACGTAGTAAAAAAAAAACGCACAACTCATGAAAAAATAACAAGCGAGTAGGGGGGTAATATAACTATGCGTGAGGGGTTTGATAAAAGAATTACGTAGTGAATGAGTTCATTCCTATTTCTATTTTAGATGTATCATTTGGTGGCAATGTACATATATATGTCTGTATTTTGTGTAAATATGTATTATATGTGTATTTATGTATGTATGTGTGTATGTATGTGGATGTATGTGTGTATATATATATATATATATATTATAATAATGATTATAATAATGCATATTACAAGAATGTATGAGTGTCTAGGTATATATGTATGTTATGTTTGTATATATACGCCGAGTAAACTATACTAATACGCTGTTTCATATAAAAGGGTTACGACATTACAGAACCTTATTATTATAAAAGGTTTTTGTATTAGTGCATGTATTGCTGGGCTTTTATACGTTGTGAGTGAGTGGGTATCTGTGTGTCCATGTGTGTATATATATGTAAGTATATACCTGAGTCTATATTGGTATCCATATGTATATGTGTCTCGTATATATTTGTGGAGATTTGGGGGCACGTATGGATGCGGATGTGTGTGTGTGCACCTGCGGATAGTCTGACTGTGTGTGTATATATTGTGTGTATGCTGTAATGCGTGTGCATGTATATGTATACGTATATGTATGTATATATGCATATATATATATATATATATATATTATCGAGACCTGTATCCGGTTAGGGTCCATAGGTTTTAAAGTTCCCAATCGACAGTCTTATTATTGTTACTACTATTGATATTGTTGTTGTTATTAATATTATCAATATTATGGAAATTATTATTATTAGAATTGTTAGTGGGATTAACGTTATTAGTTTTGGTATAATAACAGTCATAATATATGATATCCAGGTGTGTGTACGGATGTATGTGTTTGAGGGTCGGTGTATTGATATAACTGCGTATGTGAGTATAAATATAAACATGTTATAACTGTATGTGAGCATTATGTATCTATGCATGTGTATGTGTGTATATGTTTGTATATATACACGGGTGTATCAAAGTGTGGGTGTTTATACGTGTATTTATATATATGTATGCATGATGAGGTTGATAACTTCCGGGATTTTATTTTTATTTTTATTTTTTATTTTTTTTATTTTAATTTGTTTATTTGTTTATTTAGTTTTTATTTATTTAATTAATTTTAATTTTAATTTTATTCTTGTGTGTCGTTATAGTTATTGTCTGTTGTCAGTGCGTGTGTGTGAGAAAAATACAGTGAACAATGTATATAAACTCCTGAGTATAGGCATAAGCGTATGGTTGATTCTAGTGTGTGTGTGTTTGTATGGGTGTGTGTGTGTGTGTGTGTGTGGGTGTGTGTGTGTGCGTGCGTGTGGATTGAAAGACGCCGGTCAGTACTCAATAACCACAAGGAATGTTTTTAATTTATTGACTGAGAGACAAAAATACTAAATTCACAAGTAATTTATGCCGTAAAAACCAAAAGATGGGATAGATAAACTTAAAAAGGGAATATGAAAAAGGGGAAATAAAAAAGAAGATGTTTATTATCCTCTCCCGGCTCATAACCCCCACCCATGTTACATTCTAACTTTGTAAACGAAATAAGATTATGTTTTTGTTTGAAATATCAGTTATCGACGATAATTCTTGGCCTGAAGACGTAATACCCTTACGCGAGTGACTACATAAACATGTATGCACAAATGTAGCCATCAATCTTTGTATAAATAATTTTAATATACCTGCTCTGTTCACTCATTAAGCACTCTTTGGTAGACACATGTTGTTTCATTGGATTTACTTCTAGGAAACTAAACTCTACTGGTTATATATATATCTATATATATCTGTCTATATCTATATCTACCTATCTATCTATCTATCTATCTATCTCTCTCTCTCTCTCTCTCTCTATATATATATATATATATATATATATATATATATATATATATATATATATATAAATTGCATTCCACACTTTCGGACGATAGATTTATCTCTATCCGTTATAAAAATAATATCTAAGGCTTTGATTTTTTTTAAAATAATATCGATCAGATATCCTAAACCATGTTGTTTCTTTCTGATTTCAAGCAATCAAAGTTCTTCCATCACTTAAGGGATACGTTAATAGCAACAATTCTTAAATATTTATTATCTTTTTAATCCGTCTATTAATTTTCTGGATCCGTAATAAACGAATGTTAATATAACAAAATAATATATACGAAATCTGTTTTTGTTAGAAAGACTTCATTGTTTTTTGTCTGTTTGTTTTCTTGTTTTTTAAATAGAAGTTATACATAACCTTGATTCAAAGAGCATCCGAATTGAAAATTCCGACGTTTATATTTACTTTAACCTATGCAATAAATATAAAGTAAATTTTTCTGAGTTTTTTAATGTGTTCTCTAAATTAATAGTGCCATTCTAAATTCATGCAATATTTATTAAACTTGATTTCCATCACTCAATTGATTAATTCAATCAGACCTCCGGTAGGGAACTCTCTCCATTCAAAAGAAGACAACGCTATTCATTTTCAATTCTATTGCGTTGCCTTTCAGTGAGTTTGCTCGCTTTTGTTCCTCGGAAGGAATGTTGACCTCATCGGAAGTTTCATAGTTGCCCGAGCGCATTCCATGTTTTAATTAATGTTACCAGACAAGAATATTAGCTGCATAAATATGGATTATTTTAGTTCAAATTATGGTTTATTCAAATGAGAATTCGTGTTATTCTTACGCCCGAGGTCAAAATAATGTTATTAGTTTATTATGTAATATTTCCACAACTAAAAATTACAATTATTTTTAATAGAAGGAAATATTAATTCGATTAAAATGAGATATTACAGAGAAGACATATGTAATATCTGCATTCTGCGTGCTGCTCAATCAAATATTTTTTTTTGTTTTTTTTTATGGCATTTCACTCAATGTGCAGCGTCACTTTGTATGTTGGGGCTCATATTTTGGATATCACTTGTATAGGTCCTATGTTGAGCAGCAAGAGGCCTGTTTACATTACAATTGACCTTTTTAGTACAAGAACCCAGAAGGGAATTCCAAAACTAGCAGTCGTATGAAAAATCTACTAGAGATGTCTAATCTGTAGGGGTTACGATTTGTTGCTTGTCGATAATGTTTGGGTTTATTTCCGTCGAGGGGGCACACGTGCTTGTAGTTCATCGGAGTGCCCCCTCATTACAACACTTTAAAACAGGCAGAAGGATGCAACATTTCGTCGATGAGACAGCGGATGTAATCTAGCTCATAATGCAGTACCTATTAGGTTGGTACCTCTCTTTTGAATTCTTTCTAATTAGGATTATCTAGCAGCAGATGTACCGACACGAATGGTGCAACAATGCTTTATACATGGGTGAATATCTGCCTTGTAGAGGTACAGGATGTTCCCAGACGTAAGTAACATTCTAGCCCGGTAGAAAGAGGCCTCCCTCTTTGCAGCAGCGATAGCAATGCCCTCAATATATCTGTTTCAACATATGTTCCCCGTCAATGTTAAGCCGAGAAGTTCAAACAAAGTACTTCAGCTATTGTACCATTAGCCATGGCTATTAGTGATTGAGCAGTTTTCTTAAAGTTATTAAAGCAAACAAGCTTTGTTTTGGCAGTCTTGAATGTGACCATTAATTATTGTCCCCATTCCACTACAGACTGGAGGTCTTCCTCCAGTGTTTCTGCCATTACACCGCAGATTATCTTTATAAACGTGCATGCATCTTTTTTATAATGATATTACATCACAGTTGATCATAGTCTGCCAATTTTCCGAGAATTAATATGTCTGGATAGTTATTTTCTGTTCAGGAGTAAATATTTGTAATTGAATGCAAGAATAAGTAAATATCATCTCCATAGTATTTCATTTCATGCTGGTTAAAATTTGCCGGACTTCGGCAAAACCCATCAGTTATTGACAGAAAATATTTAGATAAAATCGGATGTTTTACATTTTTGCGAAGGTTACTTATTGTCAGATAAAAATAGCTTGAAAGGGGGTCCGCACATGCTAAACTGTATTAATGTATTTATTTTACTTGAATCTGAACAGAATTATATTGTGCGTACTCTGGTTAGATAATATATTTGAGAATAGTTTAGCTCCAGAGGAATATGTAACGTCGATAGGGATTTATAGTCCCAACCGTTCTTCGTATTCGATAAACGCAGTACATCAATTTCATCGATAAACACATATCAATATTTTTGCTTGCGATGTAAAAAGAAAAACACCAAAACGTTTTTATAAATAGTTGGGCTATGACAAAAAATATTTAAATGCAAATGGGTTAAAATCAAAGTACGTATATGCGTTGTGTTTTTTTGTTTTTGAAAATGTTCTATGTAATTTTTTGGTTGCGATTCGAAAAAAAATTCGGTTTTATCGGACGAATAAGGCCGTTGTACAGGGATAAAAGAGAACATGTTCATTTTGTTACGTTATATGTTGAAGATTCTGAAGAATATACTTTGAAAATGAAATTGAGTCTGTGTTAATTTAATTTTTCGAGAGGGGACAAGAAGTACAGGTTTTTGTTACGATATAAGGCGTGGTAAACGTCATGTTAACATCATCTGATATCTGCGTTTTCTCTTGTCCTCAATATACAACAAGGATATCACAGTGTTTATGTTTCGTCGTGATAGAAACAGCCGTCATTTATCGAAACGAATAAGGACGGATGCTATCTTGAAAATAATTCTAAAACTGTTCGAATAATAATGCTGTTTAAAGCGGAACGAATTTAAGCAACCAATCAAACTTACTTATGTGACGGAAACTTTCATTCAAAGAAGCGATAATTATTTCCATTCTGAATGAGCAATATATAACTGTTAATAAAGTGGAATGATGAAAATAAGTAATCACGGACGCGTGTAAGAATTGAACTATTTTGAACTATTTGGTAAGGTGTACACGGCCTGAATAGAGGGGTATAACAAATCATGATAAAATATCCTTGTATATAATCTGTAATTAACACTGTTTTTCCAAGGGTTCCTCCGTTTAATCGATATATAAAAGTATTATATTAGATTAAATATATTAATAAAAACGAAAACACGTATCTTGTATAAGCGTAGAGCGTGGTTACTTCTTTAAAAAGATTCAGGTCATGAATGGGAATGGAAAAATCAAATAACTGAAATATCGCAAATTACAAAACGGCCAGGTTGTTACATATTGGAAAAACCACAACAAAAAGAGAACATGAATACGGTATAGAAAGGAGAATCAAACAGGAAAAATGAAAGAATCTAGGGAAAGGAAAGCAATAGGACGTATACATACATAACTACATAAATAAGCTGGCAAGACTAGAAATATATTTATATAAGGAAAGACAAATAGGTTATTGGAGATCGTAATGCTACAGAAACCTATTTGACATGGAACTCCTTCGTAGAAGGAGGAGGCGGTTCCTATAGTAGAGAAGGTTGTGTTAATATTGTATTTTTAGCATTAAGTATTAAATTTTATTTATTAATTTGAATTTAATATCTTTAATATTTATTTTTAACTATTGATTTTTGATTAATTTAAGAGCTTTAACTTAGAAACGAAATTATAAATAAATAAACGTTTTTAAGGCAAACAGTAATAAAAAATAAAGATTATAAATTTAATACAAGTGAAAAATTAAAATAAATAAATTGAAATGAATATGATTTTGATTACGATTAACAACTATAATGGTGATATTTATGGAAGCAATTTGTAATGTTTAATATAATCTAGTGACTTATTATTGTTGGGATTATATATATACATGTATATATATATATATATATATATATATATATATATATATATATTAGCAAAAATAGCATTATTATGTTCTAAAATAGAAAGAGTGAAGTCATAGTCAATGCATACATATATATAATATATATGTATATGTAAATATATACATGTAGTCATACGAAAATAATATTAAACATACACACATCTATATATATATATAAATATATATAAATGTATATGCACACATTAATGTGTATGTACTAATACTAAAGTAGATCAAATAATTATTTTACTATATCAAAATTACATTGAATAAAAATATAATGAATATAGAGGTAGATATACATGCATATAGAACAAGTAATTTAATGGTAGACATGATCAGAAAGAAGAAACATGATAAAACGCGTAACGCAATAGCATAGATAAACGTACATTAAATGAATTATAATAGTAACTTGATTAGAGAAAAAATCTAATATTATATTGACTTTACAATTACCATATTCACAACGCACACAACAATGATGCAACAATAACAATAAGAGTATCGTGTCACAAATTGTCAATAACTAAAAATTATTGAAACACAAGTAAAAGAAGGAAGTGCAAAGAGTACAGGGAAGCCTATATGTAGGGCGGCATAGGGAAATGCTAATTTGGTGTAAACTAAAGAAAAATGCTTAAAATAGGTAATAACCTTAATTAATCAGTAATTGTTATATGAGAAATGGGAATAGAAATAAGGAAGATAAAGCAAAAATTATGAATCCGAAACATATAATATACAAAATACAAGAGTTACATAATCAATGGAATCGTTTATAAAATGTGTATGCAAATTTAAAAATAGTGGTGATTTATAATGCCTATAATGGAGTAATGTTTCATGTGAACCTTTTTAAATTTATATTAAGGCGGTATCGCTGTCATTAAATCTAGTATTATATATTATTTATTAATGCAAAAATGGCAAGGCTAATTTAAAATCGAAAAGTACTAGGTTTTTTTTAAAGATCCCATTTTACATTTAGTGTAAACATTTGATTAGCTACTTTCCTGTAGTATATAAATGTAATGTTACAATTTTGTATGATGATAGATATATCTGGTTTTGAAGGTACGGGTTAGCAACAGCAGTATAATAATTTTATTGATACTCGGTGTTTCTTTAATTATTATTATGTATTTGTACACGATGCATGTTGATAAACACGTCTGTTTAACAGGCGCATTTTGATGTATTCATAACGCTACTCGTGTATTGTCTTTTTTAAATTAAATTATAGTTAGTTAATTGTTATCATTTAAACCGTTATTTTTAAGCTTTTATTTTTTTTCAAAGTAATCACTGCAATTATAACTAAAGTTGATTGCGTTTTTATGAAATAGTTTATATAGGATATTTTTATAGTTTATATAGATTATTTGTAGGTTAGAAATGTAGCTAAATAATTTACCAAGATGTGTTAGCTATTACGTTGTAAGGAGGGATAAACTATTTATATTTACATATATATATGTATATATATTCATATATATATATAATTATATATATAATCCAAACACCTTCCAAATTGTTCATATAGAAAGATTATTAGTGCATCACTTTATCCAATGTGGGTATTTTTGTACAATCCTCCTATTTAATTAATTTATAGAATAGTTCTATATTTTTAGTAATATTATGTCTATCATTAGAAACTTCAAAGACAGGGTTGCAAGTTCAAGTTGTTGGTAACCAGATCGGTGTTATAAATACAAAAAGTAATAATGGGACGTTTCTGTTTGTTTTCGATATTAGTGAAGAATCTACATGCGTCAGCCGTAGTTATGTTTGTAAGAAGATTTAATAATACTGATTATTGTTTCGAAAATGTATTTTGCTAATTTTTGCTGTTGCCGCCATCGTACGATTTAGGAATCTAGCAGAGTGTTGATTTAGAAAACCGGGTTTATAGTTCTTAAGAAGAAGCTATCCTTTACTAACACCATTTCACATCTCGAATCTGTCTATACTTTTGCATACCAGAGTAAATATGCTTCACTTAATCTAAATTTGTTGCTTATAATTTTCATCTATATTTTGTTAAAGTAATATATACTACTCTTGTTTGGTAACTTTGGAACAGTTGTTGTTATTTGTTTTCTAAGCTTTTTACAATATGTGTTTGGAGATGTTAATTTTTTTTTAAATGAAACATACTGAATGGTATTCATAAAACCTTTCAAAGTTGCTATTTTTTTTCAACACGAATTGCATGATCTATTAATTCTAGTTAACCACGTCAATTATTATTATATTTAGACAGAAAAATCTCACTTTGTTTTTTCATACATCCAAGATGAACTTCCATCTCCATCGCACGGACAAGAAATTAATACGACTGCTATACCGCTCTTGTATATTTTCTATTTTCATTATTTAAAAAAAATGTTACTCGTTCTTTTACTTTTTCTAATAATGTATATATGTAGTTATATTATTTTTCTATAACCGTTTAGACACTTTCCCGTAGTATATACTTCGTTTCCAGGCTTCTTGTCATTTAACTATTTTACTTAAATTCCAATCTCTAAATGAATAAAAAAAATATAACGATACGAAATAATATTTATTTTTAGACTGTTTTAAAATCAGATTTTTCTACATACAAAGAATACACCTATTTCAATTTTTTTTTAATTTGGATCTATTTGTCAACCTTTATATCTGAATTTTTCTTAGGACAACATTGATCAATGTCGCTTGCGAACGACCTTACTAATCGATATCATTTCATCTGGATTTTTAATTTTTAGTTTTTTTTACTTATATTATGTTCCATTTTTTCCATTTCATGAACTCTTCACACTTTTCATATAATGCAGTTTCAGTTTATCTCAGTAATAGTTAATTCATAGCTTTACTATGATTTTTTTTTAATGTAATATTCTTCCTCTGATGAGAATAAGGCTGTTCTTTGAAACTCGGAGCATTTAGGAAAACTTAATTTTTGTAAGTAAAATTTACAGTCTAAAATTGTGTTCATATGCATATATATATACATACATATATATATATATAAAGATATATATATATATATATTTGATGTTTTCAAAAGTCACAACTAATGAAGACAACGAGGTTTTACAATAGTGCTCAATAAAAAGAGTAAAATATTTTTTTTTTATTATTTGGGGTAAACAGTAACATATGGTCGCTACAAATAGACATCTGTTTCAGTCAAATAGACTTTATCAGGCGACATGGAACCTCTCGACGCCAAAAAGAAAAAACAAATTCTTTTGTGACATAGTCGGTGTGTGTACGAAAAGTCTCTAACAATTTGATCTCTGTACATTTGGTGTACAGTGTTCAAATTTGACCTTGGCAGAAGTCGTCTACTACTCACGCTGGCCTGCACAAATCTACATTCATAGTCTAAACAGAGTTTTAATTCAACTATTATGGGCGTAGCTCCGAGCTGAATGAATGAGGATGAAGAGTTTTATGTTTTAATATCTATTCTAACTGATGGCTCTCAAGTCATTTTTTAAAGTATTTGATATCGCTAATATATATATTAGTTAGAATATTCATAGAGAATTAACTCAATAATAATACGTAGATAACCTATATTATGATGTAAAAAATTAAAAACATAGGACTAAATAGAAAATACAGAAGCATCCACCTTTAAGCCCAATATTAACTCTTCAGGCTAAAATATGAAATCCTGTTACTGACTCTTTTTATGACACGGTGGTTTTATTGCTACCAGATAATTAGCCGATGTTAGCTCATATCGCCATTGATTTCATTAATCAATGATAGAGATAAATCCAAGGTTCAATTTAGATATATTTGGTATTACACATTTTTTGGAGTATTTATAAGTAACTGTTAACGCCAGTTTTATACAAGCTTGTTAACGCAAGTTTTATACAAGCGTGGTGAAATATTTTTATCAAACGATTTAAAGCAGGCAGGAATAAAAATAAATATAGTAAATTTGATTCTCAACAAATATACATTTCTTAAAATATATTATAGATAACTATTACAACCTGAATAATTTGTAGCGCCTAACTTCGTGCTTTTTGCCATAAACTGCGAAACCGATCGCATCATATATTAGGAATGGAATAATATAGGGTCTATGTTATGGATTGAACAATTAATTAATTCCATTTTTTTATTATAACTCTGTCCCTAACTTCACTTTTGCACAGAACAAATTATCCCTTCTACATTTTCCTTTGCGGAAAGAAGGCACATTCGGGGATCTTATATTCACCCGGAAAGCCATTTAATCTGATGACATCCCAGGTAGAATAGTTTAAAAAATGATCCGCTAATCCTACTCCTGTACTCTACATAACATGTAAGAATATCGTCTACCGAATTGAGCTTTCCTGCTTGAAAATGGCTTCCGTGGTACCAATTTTCAAAAAATATGTTTAAAGAACTGACATATTAACCAATTTGTTTCTTTTCTCTCATCGACAAAACATTTGAATCTTCAATCAATTAAACAACAGTTCTTTATCTCACAGTTAATACTTTTTTATGATCGACAGTATTGATATGGGCAAGCCTGCTTAATTTCACATATTTTAAGTGTAATCTATGAATGTATGTATCACGCCCTGTATAAGGAATGGTGGCTAGGGCAGTAGTCCCATATATATTTAAGATCTTTTGACAAGGTATATAACGATAGCCTTCTGATGAAATATAAATTGTGTGTTATTACTAGAGGAAAACGTAACATAATCAAATCCTCCTAACATAAAAAGAAAAAATCATCGAGGGTCGTACTGAAATCAAAATTATATATATTATGTAGGTGTACCACTATGGTCGATCCGTGGAAATTTAGTACACTGATATTTATAAATCGTTTCCCTGATAATATTTACCAACATATAGGCATATGTATTCGAAAAAACTAATAACAATATCTAAAGAAATGTCTATGTCCTTATAGAACATTAACAGTATGCAGTGGAATAAGACCTAAATAGATTGTAACATACAATGCTGTCAAGACTAAGTTTTTTTCTTTAATACGCATGAAAAACTTCCATAATAACTGATAGCGATGCCAAATGAAGCACTACTCAAAAGCTCTTCGTTCAACCATTTGGCTTAACATTCACCGGTAACATGGAGCCTGATTCGAAGAAATTTGGCTGTCACGAATCAAAATAGATATTCACCACTCAGAGTTTCTAAACTGTACAAGACAACTTCGCCCATGCATGAGGTATTGTTGCTATGCCTGTGTTTGTGCATCTGCCACTAGTCTCTTACTCTTTGACAAGGCTCAAAAAGTGTTGCCAGCCTTGTTGCCAAAAAAGTTGCTAGTAAAAATGATTGGTTTTCTTCACTATATTAATAACTAAAATATATGTAAAAAACATTTGAATAACAACTGCAATAACAGAATGTTTTACAGGGTTGAGATCAAGTGTGTAATCTGGGCGCGAACAGCGTACACGAAATAAACGGGCACAATATTAAACTTATTTCATATTATTATTGATATAAATGTACGCGTGAGGTTATGTGTGCGGAGAACGTTCATGTGTATGTGTGTTGCTTTTTGTGTGTAATCCAACATAATTTATGCTAGAACATGACCTTTGTAACGAATTTCATTATGAACAGACAGAGAGGGAAAAGGTGTCGTGGATTGAGTATACGAATAAAACAAAAAATATAATAAAGAACTGAAAACGAGCAATACATTTTTTAATGGAAAAGACAAGTAGCGGCCAGATGTCAAAATTATAAATAAAAAGAATAACATTCATATAGCACGCACAAATATCAAAGCGAGTGAGTAATAACGAAAGGAGGAAGGGGAAAGAAACAGAGATACATTCTGAACAACATATAAAAACAACTACGATGAAAAATTTCAACAAATAACATTATGCAAACTTAATGAAGTAACAGTGAATATTTTTGCATCAAATTTTACAGCAGTATTTCTTCGTTTTTTTTATACGTTTATTTATTAAATGCTTCTTAGCATCTGAGATAAAAGGCTTTGTCTGTTGTTCGGTAGTTATCATTTAAGTGTATAGCTTCCGACCGAATCTATAGTAGTAAACGCAAGATATAAGTCAGTAGAACTGTCATGTATATACGTTTAATTGTACCTATAATAGGCGTATTTCGTCGTTAAATTTTAAATAGCATGCTCATAGGGCTGTCACGTTTGTTTGAAGTACAAGTTCCTATGAGTGTAACGTTTAGTAAAAAATACATCCGTAGGTATGCATCGCTCTGTTCAGAAACTGTGTGCTCAGAGTATGGCCACATTCTAGATAAAAATACTATGGCGATGGTCTGTCAGGTGGATGTATAAAATATCATATCTGCAGTAATGACACATTTTCGTGTGAAATATTATGTTAGTAAGTCTTTGAAGCTTATTTTTGAAAAAAGAATTTTCCGTATTTCTTTATGTTTGTTTGTAAACCATGTTGAGTTTTATGGTATACATACGTTTGACATTTCATGCCATATGTTATGTCAGACTTAAGTAATAAATGGTATGTTAGATTTCATTCCGTCTTCTAGTTCATGATAGTTAGTTATTGGATCTGTTATATTTATGATGGACATAAAATTGCTATTAATAAAAGCGCAGATTAAGTTGATACATTTAGAGACTATTACTCCTCCTCCTTTCATATACGGCAATGTTTCATGTACTAATTGAATACACGAAGAAGATATAAGAAAAATATAATAAAGCAAATAGATTGCGAAAATACAGAGAAAAAGTAGTAGAAGAAGAAGAAAAAGAAGTAGAAGTAGAAGAAGAAGAGGAGGAAGGAGGAGAAAGTGAAAGAATAACAAAAGAAACATCGTTAAAATTCGAAGATGAAAAACAACAAGTAGATGATATACAAAACTGAAACACACACGGCGACGTTTTGCTGAGGATTTCGGTTTCTGAAAAATAAGACGACCATTGTGAGCGTTGTAATTTCATGACGTGTATATTTTTTTCAACGGGAGAGACGGATTATAAAAACCTCGAAAAAATGATCATCATTCGTCATTGTGTATAAATATTTATGAAGCAACATGAAAGATCGCATGAAAAGGTCAGAAATATCAGTTTGCATGAATATTCATGGAAAAGATTTAAACTTATTCGCAACTTGAAATACGTATGTCGGCAAATAAAATTCGTGTTGATGACAAATCGTTTACATGTGTAATAGCACATCGGAGTTTATATAAATGTGGTGTATTTTATCTTATTAGACATTTTGGTATACTTCCAGGCTTTTCCAACTTTCTTCTAAATACCGAGCAATATTTTATAAAAGGTCAGCTGATCCATATTTTCATACCAAATGCCATCGCATGCAGTCATGATATAATGTCGCTGATTAGTGTCCAATATTTGTTAATGTGCATTTTTCACTGTACGTTGACTCGTGTTTAACCATCCTCGAAGGCGAAAAAATTAGAGGAACACATAATTTTGACGAAACGTTATTCTATTATAGAATTTGATGCTTTCTTGCACATATGTAAACCTGGAATATTGTAACTAAGCCTGCCCTAATCAGCAACTTAAATTTTGGTCTGAATGACGTAAGTTTTTACTCACATTTAAAGCATATCAAGTTGCTCCTGGATAAAATTGATTACATCGGTCCCTAACAATGCCTTTCCCATATAATGTCAAGGGGTCCTATCAAAGGTTGTTTTTTATTTAAGATATGGTAGACGCTATTGTAAAAGAGCAAATTCATTTGCGTTTATTCAGATACACAAGAAAATATTCTAGTTATCTCGATATAAATACGTCGCGTTAATGTTTAGAGTAGAATGCACACAAAAACACACACACACACAAACACGCACACAAACACACACACACACACACACACATATATATATATATATATATATATATAATTCCAAATGTTAATTTATTAAGCATGTTTAAGTGCAAATTCAAAATGTAAGTTAAGTAAGTTTATTCAATGCAGTTTTTTTAAAAAAAAACAAACATGCATTTATTAGTTTATAAATCGAATTTTTCGTTCAGACTCTGAATGACATTTTCACACCGTTTCGGTCAATGTGACCTCTCATCTTCTTCCTGGTGTTTCCTACCGGATTCGGGAATGTTTCTGCTGAACTAAAACTATTGGACAGAATTTCGAACGGAACCATTTATTTACTTTAGGACATGACTGGATTACAACCTCAGTAACTTGCAATCTTATTTTCGGATCGCTCGCACTAAAAATTAAACCATCATCTTCAGGAAAGTACTACATTTACAATCGTTTATTTCAAGTACTTTAACCACTGCCCCATATTGAGCAAGAATTGAAGCGAAGTTTTTAGAGTATTTGGAAAATTTACAACCAAGAACCTCGATTTCGTGTCGCTTTAAATTAAAAATATTTTTATAAACGGTATTTAACTGTTTTTTTTATTTACTTTCCTAAGTGCTGGAAAAAGGAAACGTTATTTCTCCTTTACGTTAAGACTTTGTTCCTTAGAAGCGCTGGTTGAATTTGAATAAAAATGAATACGTATTATATACGTTGGAAGCCAAATCAACGCATTATTACAAAATAAACACACATTTATTTTGTTTGGCATTTATATTGAAACTCACAAATATATTTCCAAGGCCTTCATCTTCGGTACGCCATATTTTGCCATGTTGTTGCTGGGGCAGAGAATAAGCAAGTATAAGTCCGTTTGGTGTTTATACAGTAGTTTTTTTTTAAATCTCGGAACGGTGCCGTTGGTCACGCGGAATTCACGTTAAGATTGTGTTCCTTAGAAGCGCTGGTTGAGTTTGAATAAAAATGAATACAGATTATATACGTTTGAAGCAAAAACACTGCATTATTACAAAATAAACATACATTTATTTTGTTTGGGATTCATATTGAAATTCACAAATACATTTCGAAAGAAACCTTCATCTTCAGTATATATACCCATTCGAGCGTGAATACTGCGGCTATTTTTTTATCGAGAGAGGGCGCTCTCACAGATACTCACTGCTATTTGCGTTTTTAAAAAGGGGATCTTAATTCTTTTTTTTCGTACGTCTTGTACTCGTAATAACTATTATTAAATGTTTGTTTTATTTTTAAACGGAAATAGTTCACTAAGCAAAATAAATTGTTTTTGCCTAATTACCCCAAAGTGTATGTTCTTTTACGTATATATATATATATATATATATATATATATATATATATATATATATATATATATATGTGTGTGTGTGTGTGTATATACATATACATATAACATAATGCATATATATGGGTGTGTGTGTGTAAATATATATATATATATATGTATTAAAATGTTTGTGCGTACTGTAAACACTTATAACAAATATAAATATTCATTTATTTTCAAACGAAAATACGTCACAAAACAAAGTCATTTTTTACCAATGCCCTTGAATTTCATTTTGTAAGTAAATATATTAAAAAATGCGTGTGAACGATGTTTTATTATAAAAATATGAAAAAAATCTCTTTCTGTCCTCTACAATTAAAATGAATTTTTTTCAAATTGTTTTATATTATAAAGTGTTCTATGAATATTGTTTATAATATAAACACCATTCTGTATTTATCGTTCAAAATAAATACTAATTATCTATTATTAAAACACGTTCTGTGTATATTGCTTCTTTTTTTCTGCTTAGTTTCAACTCTCACTTTCTGAAACACCGTTTTCATTTTTACATGGTAATGTACTAGTGAGTACAGGAATTTAGTCCCTTTTCAGTTATCTTGACACGTAAAATAGCATACTCTAAAACATATACTGATCGACAGAAAGTCCATACGGTACGACCGACACGGCACCTTCAAATTTTGTTGTTTGTTCATAATATTCGCGCATTACAGCGATTATCAAAGTTACATTTCAGGCTTATTTTTGAATAACCCCGCTTCCACTCACAAAATGGGGTGTCTCTTCCTATAGCCAATCAAAACATTAAGATGTTGAGGACGTCGATTCTGAAAGGCGTCCGAAACAGGAGAATGGTAAAGGGTGTCTATTTCAAAATCCATTCTTAACATGGGGATACTGGGGGTTGGGAAACAACAACATGAGCTGTACTTTTTTTTTACGCGGGGGAGCAATACCGGATAACGCGTCCTGCTAGTACATTACAATAATGATAATAGATAAATTGTATTTTTACGGTATATAAATCGGAACGATTTATTGGAGAATCTGTAGAGTATGTTTGCAAGTTAGATTGTTAAGTTTCATTATAAATTTGCCCTTGTATTTAATTGACCGTCCCTTTTTTCTAGTCATATTAATTTGTAAACAAGGATTCTTGTGAGCGTGAAACATTAATCTGTATGATATCACTTTTTTAATCATCTAGTTACTCTTATAATCGGTGCGTGTTTATTATGTGGGTATTTGCTTTCGTTTGCGATTGCATGTTTACTAGTAAATATTTTTATTAAATGACGCATCTTATTTCAACTGCGTGCAAGTACATTTTTTGATGCGAATATTTGTATTATCAGGCTGACCTGCTTCACTTCAAGAATAACATTTTTATTGTGCATATTAATCTCTATAATATGTTCTTCGGCCGGTATATGATTCAAGTATACATTCTCCGCGGAAAACGCACAGATAAGATATATTCCCATTAACAATCTTCATTGTTATCTGTTTTAGTGCTTTTTGTGCTTGATCTGTTTAAAATTCACACCAGCAATCAAAGTAGTTAATAGACTGCCAATGTTAGGTTAATAATAGTTGTTAGTCCAATGCCGTGGCCGACCAAAATTAAATCAATAAATGTTACTGCCCTCTTCGCAGCATGTTTTAAGCACTGGCTATAAATCACACCAGGCCGTGCAAAAGGTTTGTACCCTATTAAAAAAGCAAAAACAAAAACATGCCTGATATTTTATATTATGTATTTTTTTAACTTTATTTGTGGCACGTACAAAATATTTTAAATTTAGTCTACAAAATGTATGTCGCTATTAAACAAAGCCATGACGTTCTATGCATACAAATTAACGTAACATAATAGTTGACTCTTATGGTAAATACTTCTCTCACTCTGTCCCCCTCTCTCTCTCCATCTATCTATCTATCTATCTATCTATCAATGTATATATATATATATATATATATATATATATATATATATATATCCATGTATGTATGTAGTACTGATTCCACTCTAGAAAAAAAGAACACTCAGCCAGAATTGACAACTTGTAGTTACGATTTAAGTTGTACATGACAAAACTAACAGAAATAGATTGAACATTATATATTGTATTTTAATTTACTGACATATTTGTTTACATGGTATTACTTTAGCCAAACAAAGATGTTTATCATTATAAACTATACTTGGCGTATGGTTACTATTTCGTGTTTATTTTACTGTTATGTTTCCAGTAGTTGAAGGGGTTATCGGCCAATTATTTACCCATACACATACATACGTGTATTATTTTATTTTAATAAGTCATGCGGCCTAAATATATAAGGCAAATTCCTACGAAATATCAACTTTTCTTTTATCGTACTTAAATAACAATACACACAGAGGTACGTAGTAAGAGAAAAGATAGGCATTAGTGTATATATATATATATATATATATATATATATATATATATATATATATATACTATTAATATTTATTACACAGACATGAACTTATCAGTAAAATATGTGATTAGATGTCACTATTTGAGCGGTTTGAAGTTCACATTATTTAAAACTGCTAATTCTAAAATATCCGCGTATAGTTTAATCGCTGTACAAGAGGCATTTAGTCTATATTAATTTTTTTTTTTTAAATCTATTTGCATACAAAGTGATCTTTCAAAAACACACCAATTAAATTGTATAACCGAATAACAAAAAAAAAACACGTAAAAACGTCCTCATTACGATAATAAAATAAAAGTAAGGCATTAAATTATTTGGAATATTTTATCGGGTTATTCGTACTCCTCAGTTTGAAGTTTTTATAAAAGAACGTGTGGACAAAAACAGAACCTAATTATATTTAATAAAACGTTTGCATCGTAAACATGGTAAGATGCGACTTTTGCAAAAGCAATAAACATTTGTCTGAAGACTGTGGCAACTATACGACCCATGAAGCCA
Source organism: Euprymna scolopes (assembly GCF_053919585.1). NCBI lineage: Eukaryota > Metazoa > Mollusca > Cephalopoda > Sepiida > Sepiolidae > Euprymna > Euprymna scolopes. Next base: position 138,242,750 of record NC_136486.1, read on the forward strand.
AGATAACCCGGTGTAGAGAGCTGCGTCTTTGTTTTCAGTGCCTAAAGAGATCTCACTTGGAGAATATGTGTCCATTAAGGGCATCAAGAAAAATTGTTGCCATAGTTGTAATTCTAAAGGACACATGAATGCTATGTGGTCAACGGTTACGAGTAGTATGCAGGTTGATACCTGCCTGCATACAAAAGACGATAATGAATTCCTTTCTCCCATAAAAGAAATAATAGTGCAAAGAAGAGATAAAAACAAGTGAAGGTAAACTGCCTGTTAGACACTGGCAGCCAAAGCACTTATTTGGACTCTTTAATTTTAAAGAGGCTAAATTGCCTCTCCTTCGCAAAGGATAAAATAATGGAAGTAAAGACCTTTTTAGGAACGAGTCCTAAAACCTTTAAGGAAATCTCGTTGGGATTGAATTTCATGCCCGGCAAAACACATACACTTCAGATTCTTGCGACCAAGTTGAACTTGTCTTACAGCCTTGGAGGACTTACTTTTTTGAAAATTTAAAGAATCACAGACTGGCTGCAAAGTGTAATGCAAAGAACGATTTGGTTACTATAGATGGGTTACTAGTACTCGACGCAATCCAGTACCTTGAACCTTTAAAGATATTCTTTTACATGTATGGAGCATCATTCGAGGCCAAAAAAGGACTACTCCCCTGTGGAAACAGGTGTTCCTTTCTATATAAACACTAGATTAAAAACCGAAAAAGAACACAGGTTAATTATGCAGAGGTGTTGGCGAAAACTCTACCACTTCCATCTTCCAGAATCAACTACGTGGTTCACCCAGAGGAATCCTACTTAGACCCTCTAAAATTGATTTGAAGAGAGTAATGCCCATCGAGGGTTGGAAAACATGTTCAACCTTGAATCTATTGGATTACCCATTGACGAGAAATTGTCCACCTTGAATGAAGAGAAGGTTAAGCAGTTTAGAGATTCCATCACATACAAAGATGATCTCTATCATGTACAACTTCACTGGTATGAAGATAAATTAAAATCGGTACCTTATAATTACAATACTGCTGTTCGGGCGGGAGAAAAGGTTAATAATAATCCGGAGAAGACAAAATCGTATAATCAGTATCTGCAAGTTTTTCAACAACAAGAAGACGAGGGCATTATTGAAGAAATAAGTGTGCGTCCTGAACAACTTAAAGACTATATATGGATTCCCCATGGGTCAGTGCTAAAACTAACAGACCAGACTACTACCAAGGTGAGACCGGTATTTAATTGTTCTTATAAACATAAGCGCTTAGTATCATGGAACGAAGCAGCATATCCTGGAGTGAACCTGATGAGCGACATGTTAAAATTGATGATCCAATTCCGAACAAACGATACGTCTTGTTGGCTGACACCAGAAAAACATTTCTGATGATTCGTCTGGCATCGGAAAAGGATAGTAATCGGTTTTGCTTTTTTCTGAAGAAAGGTGATAAATTACATTGCTACAGGTACAAAACCCTAATTTTTGGTCCCTATGTGAAGTTCTACAGTTCATCCAAGGAAGTAATGGATTGCTGCGCATGGTGAAGGTGAGGAAAAGGAAATGGAGCTATAGACACATACTCTATCAAGCATCTCTTTCCTCTGGAAATCTCTCAATAGCCTTACCCGATAGGCATGGAACCATCGAGTTCACATGATATAAGCCAGGACCCTCAACGGAGAGAGATTATTATAATTTGGATCTGTCCTAGCTGTAACATACCTGAGAATACCAGACCTATTATAGCCTGCGATAGATGCAATGACTGGTTTCACTTCAGCTGGGTGGGTCTAACTGAAGCACCACCAGAAGATGAACAATGGTTCTGTTCGACTTGCAACCCTCAAGGAGTTGTGACTGGTAGACCTAGTTTATCAGGAGTCTAAACAAACTGTTTTATTCTCTTAAAGATTTTTTTTTCTCTTTTGTGGGGAATGTGTCAGAATTTTGAATTGGTTGACTTATCGATGGTAGGTCGGTGGGGAAGATAGGAGTGCTGGTAGCTGTGACCAACACGGCCGGTGGTCCGTTAATCAAAGAACCTGAGGGATTATTCCTTACAAGGTAAATAGACATTCCAGTCACTCATGAATCTCGTTGACTAAGAGTTGTAGTAGATGAAAAAGGGGTGGCCGCTCTACTGTTGTTGTAGTAGATTTTGCTGTCTTTTAGACAAATTACACTTCGACCATCGTTACTCATGTGTTACTTTTACAAGGAAAGACTGCTTATAAGCAACGTTGACATTTCATTGCAAGACTTAAACCGTCTTTTCTTCCCCTCTCCCCTACTCGTCGGTATGCTAATTCCGACATATGATTACTCTTTCGTTTTCTTTATTGCTTGGATATTGGTCGCTATGACTTTTTTTATTTACAATTCGAAATTCCGTCTCATTGAGTCTATTTTTGCTTCCATTCTTAGGTGGACACTAAGTGCCAGATCCAGGTTTATCGAAGTGTGTTTGTTTTTTACTGAATTAAATATACAAGAGGTATTACAGAAATATTAAGAACCAAATCTGAAACGTTTTTTTTTTTTTTTACTTACACCAAACATTGAAGATGGTAATAAAGAGTAAGGAACTACTGAGAAATAGGAACATAGTAATTGAGATGTTGTGTAGTGAGATGATTGATCGCATTATAGAAAGTATCTGCATGATATACGTCTTGGAAAACGAAAACAAAAGCAAAATGCAATGATTTACAGTTTAAGAAATTACGCTAATCGGTGGGGAGTATATTATTAGGGGTCGTAACGCAGATGATCTTACTGACCGACGGGTTAATTATTTTGTAGAGTGACATCGCTGCAGTGCATTGGTTGGGACATATTTCGTTAACATGCATGTAAAGCATGCTTAAGTATAAAAAATTGTGGCTAAGAAACAGTGTCAAATAATGTTTGATATTATGGAATTCTTATTTAGACATTGTACAATAGTTAGAAGAAAATGATTTGTACAGCGATCTAGATCTGCCTGCTAAAACCTATATATAAGGGAATCGTTGTTTTCTCGAGATATAAAACAGTGACAAATGTGAAAAGCTTCCTAGACGGATGGAAATTAATCACCGACCTTGCCGCAACTTATATATATATATATATATATATATATATATATATATATATATATATATGTGTGTGTGTGTGTGTGTGTGTGTGTGGGTGTGTGTAGTAGTGAAATAGACAGTGTTGTATATGTATCTACACTACAAATGCCCTGACTAAAGTAATTACAAAGTTAACTGCTTCTGGTTAATCTTTCTCTCATGTGTTTTGTAGTCCAATCTCGTTGTATATATTTCCTGTGTTCTTTGTTTTTTCCTTCTTCATATCTCGAATACTTCCCTATTTTCACCGTATATTAATTATTTCGATTATCCCATTGAGATAAAAAAATCATTGCCTAAAGTGAAAATGCTAAAATATATGTGTGTATGTCGTCGGTGTATGTAAATTATTTTCAAAATGATTACTTCAATATTACTTTTGATATAGTTCCTTGATATCGGGAAAATACCTGAAATTCACCATATTTCTGTTTTATTGATGTGATTCCCTGAAATGCAAATTCATTCACATTCGGAAGATGGAAAGAAAACTTGTACATAGTAATGTGGTTCTGCTGTTGATGAACTGTGACTAACTTTGTCGGATATATACTCTAGTGTCAAAACAATGACCAGAATATTCTGTTATTGTAGCATTAGTTATAACATGCTTCTTTTAGGATATCTCAGTATATTTTCCCGCAGTTGATTGTATTTAATCCTTGCAATGTATATAGTGGTTAATACAAAATAAATAATTACAAATAATTACAAAACCACTCTTGATGTATTTATAAAATCGCACGGGTTGTTACAATATATATATATATATATATATATATATATATATATATATATATATATATATATATATATATATATATAAATAGGCATCTATCTATCTATATATCTATCTATCTATCTGTGTATCTATATCTATATATACATACATATACCCATATATATACATATATATATATATATATATATATATATATATATATATATATATATATATAAACAAGTATTTAAGTGTCGCATACCAATATGAGGACGTACCACGCAATATTGGCTGTGCTTGTATCAAGGGATGCCTTTCTCATGATAACTGATAATCTATTTACGTCATTGAACTAAAATGATTATAACATAAATACAGTTTCAAAACAAAGTCTGTCGACCTGTTCAACAGATCCCATATCCTCAACATGAAATATTTCCAGAAAAAAATCACGAATAAACCTAGAACCCCATCCTCCAATGTAGGCCCCTATTACCATGTCTCCTTTTCCAACATCAGGGTTCTACGTTCCAACCTTCCAGATGTTGAAACCCAGTTATAGCAGACGAAACTGGGATATTCTTCCTAAGCGAAGCTGGCATAGTGCCGACCACTTCCCTAGACGAGTTCATAATTAACGGATACTAAACTTAATATCTAAATCTGACCCCCAAGTTCGCCATGGGCATGGAATATGTGCTTACATTAAAGATGGTTTTCTGTGTGGTAGGGATATCTCCAGTAAATACCCTAATCTACCTTATATGTGCTTCTCGTTTTCACTTGATTACACCACTGCATTTATATTTGTTTTGTATTGACCCTACAACAGCGGAGTTGCTCTCTTTAAGATCATATCTGAGAAAATTAACCACCTCCTGTCTGCTTAAACTTCAGCTAACATCCACATTTGTGGTGACTTGAATGCTCACAATGTGGAATGGCTGGCCCACTCGAAGAAGACAGATTATGAGGGGAGGTTCTGTCATGATTTCGCCATTGCCTATGACCTCACCCAGATTGTTCACGAAGCCAGCCTGTGTCCAATACTTCCGATCAGTACGTTAGCCTTCTAGACTTTTTTCTCACAGCTTCCCCTGAGCTATGTTCATGTTTCGTTCTATCTCCTCTGGGATCTTCCGACCACTATGTTGTATCAGATAAGATAAAAACGAAATGCAATAAGTCTTCAGACGTATCTCTGAACCGTACTGTATATCGATACTCTACGCCTGACTGGGATAGCTTCCGTACATTTATACCTACCTGTGTATTCCATGATTGAAAAGGATGTGTCCTCTATAGTATCAGACCTGACCGAATGGTTAATTGTAGGCATATACCGATTCATTCCATCCAAAAACACAAAACTATAAGTAAGCCATGATAGTCCTGAAAATGTGCTGCTGCCATCGTGCACAGAAATCCCTTTTTCCATAGCTACCAACGTAATAGATGTACTTATACAAAAGCTGATTTAAGGGCTGTCAGCACCCACGGTAATATAATAATAAAAATGCAAGAGAGCTCTATAGTCAGTCCGTTAAATACAAAATAGCTTAGCAGCGGCTTGATTCCAACCAGTTCTGGCAGATGGCAAATAGGATCCCGAACAGAAGCGTGCGTTCTATCCCAACCATAATCAACGGATTAGAGGTCATCTCGTCATCATCAGAAAAAGGCCAAAATATTTGCCAAGAACTTTACAGCTAATTCTACCCTATGCGACGAAGGCCATCAACTCCCCGTATTTCCCCCTATAACAGACAACACGCTATGCAACATACAAATATCAGTGCGTGAGGTCCCCAAGCTAATCAAGAACCTTGATTCCAGTAAAGTAACTGGCCCTGATGGCATTCCAATTATAGTGCTGAAAACAGAATTTGCCCCTATACTTACAAAACTGTTTAAGCGTTGCCTTAAGGAGAAGTGCTTCCCAACACCCTGGAAAACCTCATCAGTATACCCTCTATTTAAGAATTCAGGTGATAAGTCGTCTTCCTCTCAGTACAGACCAATAATTCTCCTGTGTGTCATGAGTAAGTTGCTGGAATACATATTAAATAGAGAAGTAGTCAACCACCTCAGTAGAAATAACCTTTTTAGTTACATTCGATATGATTCCCGTTCTGCCAGATTGTAGATGTGTTAACGGTTATATATCATAAGATTAGTGAATCTCTTGAAAAAGCCTTCCTCTCTAGTACAATTGCTCTTGACATATCGAAGGCTGTCGATAAGGTATGGCATAAGAGCCTACTTCACAACATTTCCAGCTAGGGTATAACTGGAAATATTTTCTCAATCATTAAATCATTTCCCTCTGATAGGTTCATAAGAGTAGTCGTTGATGGACAGATATCAAACGCCCTCTGTATTAATGCTGGAGTCTCTCAGGGATCAATCCTGTGCCCAACTCTCTTCCTGATCTACATCAATGATCTCATAAAACACATACTTAAATCATTCGATGACATCTATGCTGATGACGCGACCATCTATGGCAACACATCAAAGGCCGTAAATGAAAAGGTTCTCTCTGATACTCTCTCCTCTGATCTCGACCGCGTGGTATAGTGGTGGAAGAGGTGGCTAGTTACCTTTAATGCATCTAATACCAAGCTCCTATTTTTATATTACCAACGCTCTGATCCCCATCTAGCATCAATTGAAATGGATGGCTCTTGTCGAGGGAAATAACCATGTTTTGATATGCTTCTGGGCTTGACCTTTACTCCTGACCTGAAATGGAATACGTACAGTTAGTCTGTTGCTAAGGTCGCTGGAAAAATGGTATGACCCTTCTAACGCTCCAGAAGATACTTCACTCCTGATACAATACTCTATCTATATAAAAGCCAAATACGTCCTAGGATGTAGTACTGCTGCTACATCTGGACAGGAGCTGCTAAGAACAGCCTATCTGGCCTTGATATAGTAAAAATAGGCTTAGTAGGTGATGCTTTTTTCTCTTCCCTGCAACCTCTCTTCCACAGGAGAGACGCAGCGGGACTATCTTTATTTTATCGTTACTTCCATTGCAACTGCTCGTCTTAGCTCCAATTCCTGGCTCCCCTCGCCGATCTTTCACGAGAAACACCCGTCTAGTTGAAACCACTGTTAAAAATCTCCCCAATCTTTATCTGTGTTAAAATCAAAACGTAGATTCTATGAACAAAGCTTCTTTCTTAGAAGTGCGCGCCTGTGGAACTCTGTTCCGTTTGCTTGTTTCCCACCTGACTACAATCAGGATGTGTTCAAGTCCAACATGAACAAATTTCTGATGAACCGCCCCCTTAATAAGACACTTTATCAAATATCAACAATAATGTACTGTGCACGCAATAACCCTTATCCTCGAGTGGTTTCCGGGCCTTGATAATTGGTTACCACATTGTAAAAAGAAACACAGACTGGTAATATTTCAAGCATTTTGGGTCCCTGAGGTGGAGGAGAAATCATTCACGATTGAGACCATTTTTATTTTTGTTTCTTTTCACCACGTTAAAAAACGATTTTGGTGTCAAACACTGACCCGTGAGGACGAAATGTAAATAGCAATAATTAAATAAATATGCATAAACCAAAACGCATGAAAGAGGTAATTGAGTAATATCTTTACCCACTTTTGGACTAATGGTGACGACCATACTCTCCCTGTGTCTGTCTACTCCTTTGGTAAACCGGTTCCGTTACCCGTAACTTACATCAAAGAAAAAAGTGACATCAGATGTCGTTCATATTCCAAGTAGTATGGGTTCTTCCCAAACATAGTTATATAGATGTCATTGGCCTGGCAAGGCTTAAAGAGAGATAACCTAGCAAAACAAACCCCAAACAAAATTAAACCAAAAGCAGAAAACACTTAACTCCCATGAAATAAACGGTAATAAAACGCATATTTGCTCTACAACAGTATTGAGTACGTTTTTCAGGTTTTTATTAATTACCACTTCTACTAAAATTAAATTTTGAAAATCAAAATATAGACACATATATTCGAGTTAAGAATTTCTTGTTTGACAAAAGGAATATATAGAAAGGGTTATATAAATTTCCTTAATCCCTGGATTTTCAATAATGGCTCATTATCAGAGGAAATGAAATGCGGTTATCAAAATGTTCAACTGTCAGAAGGCATGTATTTTTATTTTTAGCACAAATATTGAAAATAGTTTTTTGGGTTGTGAATGATAGTTATATAAAAATAATTATTGAAAGATGGAATTTCCAACAACGTGGGCAGTCCATTATCGGGAGAAGTATAATACTCCCCGGGGTTTTATTTCCAAGTAGGCAGAATATTGATCCAGGGAAGAAAGCAGTAATTCCATAAAAGAAAGATGTGTGGTTGCCCCTTATTGATATTCCGAAAGGTATACGGGGCGGTCGTATTCGTTGGTGTGTTGAATGCGTTTTGGTATATGTAATTCAGATTATTTTTTGGTGTTGGCACAGTATATCAAATATTTGATGGGTATACCAATCCATTGATTATATTCCCATGAGTGATGTAATTATATATGCATGTCTATGGTGCAATGGACCTCGAAAATCAACGGTCTAGGTAGCAAAATATTCCGAGAGATTATTTTTAGAAGCGATGTGTTGGGCGAATAGCTTCTAATATGAAATTGATACTTGGTGAACTATCGGTCAGTTTTCTTGTTGAGTAGGCGTAAGGGAAGCCATTATTAGAAATCCATGGATTAAGAAAATTAATATAACCTCTTCTATATATTCCTTTTGTCAAACAATAATTTCGTAATTCGAATATATGTGTCTATATTTTGATTTGCAGAATTTAATTTTAACAACTAAATTTATATATTGCGCTATTCTTAAATATTGAGATTTTCCTATTTGGCTAGGATCATCCTGAAAGTATTGCCTCTAGTAATATCTATCAGGATTTACCAACGGATTTAATCTGCGTCTTATCTTGCTCATAACTCTCTCTCTCTCTCTCTCTATATATATATATATATATATATATATATATATATATATATATATATATATATATACAAGCCCCCTGTTTTAAAATATTATAAGTTCAAAATATCAGCGACTAATAATAAGAACTAAATAAAGTGTTGGAACAAATGACCTGGCCTTGTGATATTTCCCTTAATGTCGCACATTAAAAGGGCCATTCATCATCTAGAGCCTAAGTGTAGCACATTTTAACAACCATATTATTTTTGGTAAAGGTGCAATATCCTTCCATCCTCAAAGAACTTGTTAAAATTATCACTATTACACTTCTTAAATCTAAGAAAACAAGTAGCCAAGATATGAATATGGATTCAGACATAGAGGACCACTTTTTATATCAATTTAACGTAAAATGAATACCCACTTTATGACCACCCTTTTTGAGGTGTATGTTATTTTTTAGGGGTAGTTCTTATTAATATATAAGCCAATACAAAACCAACTTAAAAAATAAAACGTGTTTTCCATACATTTTCGAGTTTGCTGAAAACAAATATCGCATTTAAATTCTTCTAAAATATATTTTTTTCTGGGTATCCAGCAAAAATATGCGCGTACTACTTTAGCCATAACTTTTTACATAAAGAGTTACATTGCTTAATACTCGAAAAAACTAATTGTTTTCGAAAAATTGAAATGTGATATTGCTTTAACACATCCGATACCCTATAGAAAACAAGTTTTAAAGGTAGGCTTTGTATTGGTCTACCAAACTACAATAACCAAATAAACACCACCTCTAAAAAGAAAGCAAAACATACACTCTCCCTCCGCCCTCCCCCCCCAAAAAAAAAAGTGGCTTTGAATAGGAATCCATTCTACGGTGAATTTACATATAATATTTATTCCACATGTTTTTAAATTAATAATTTGTCCATATTTCGGAAACTACTCGTTTTCTGGAATTTTAACGTTAGTTTCCTTTTCAGCACTCTCCCAATCCTATAATATTAGTAAACTTAAAAAATTTGGAAGATGGAAAGATACTACACATTTAACAATGTTTTAATCACCGTCATTTGTGTCCTAGTATTTCATATCATCAACAGAATATCTGATATTTCCATCAACCATTTGGCCTTGATAAAGGAAAACATAACATTGCTGCTATGATTTCAAATAATCTGCAATAAAACCAAAAGGAGAGACTTGATTCCAAATATTCTTCATATGTGATATATCCCTTCTTTTGGAAACAAGGTACGGTTATGAATATCTCCAGTATCGAATAATCATTATACACTGTGAAATATACTTTATGTATGAAAACCAAAGAGGGACGATATAACATATTGAAACTATATTTTGAATGAAGTATTCCCTTTTAGTTATTTAAGATCAGAGCAGATTATAGTCTTCCCTCCACGAAGGCCAGAGGTTGGGGCATATATATATATATATATATATATATATATATATATATATATATATATATATATATATATATATATATATATGTATATATATATATACATATGTATACGTGTGTGTGTTTGTTTATATATATATATATATATATATATATATATATCGACACTTGCACTAATTGTATGTATATATAACAGATAGTACATACTGGCTACCGATGCCAGGATATGAATGAAGGTAAAAATGAAAATATCAATAAGCTGTCTTTAAATGTGAGAAATAAAAGCGACAAATGAAATTAGTAAATACATAGCTTTGCGTATGGCTTCCCTGACTTCTATAGAATTTTTGAAAAAGAACGACTGTTAGAAATTCTTAGATATCTAATTAAATGCGATGTATGTGAAGCAGGTATACATGTATATATGCGCCTGTGTATGCGTTCTCGGTCAATATTTACAATCTTGAATTTCAAAGTAATTCGGCAATTTTTTACAACTTAATATAGAAGAGAGCTACAATTACGGTCTGATAATTATGTAGGTTTTGATTACGAATCATTGTACAAAATATTGCATTTAAAATTGATATTTGCAAAAATGTTATCGGCCATTACTATAACTAATATTCCAACATACTAATGATACAACCAGTATATACAGGCGCAACACGGTCGGTAAATAGCCGGAAAGATTCAACTCATAAAATGTTTCCAATTACGAGACCATTTACGATAGATAAGCTTATTCAAATGAAAACACTTACAACTACAAATGTCAACTGGAATATTTTCAACTAAGTAGTAATACACGCCTTTAAGATATGTTTTTTTATTTTCTTACTTGCTTTCGCATGCTTCAAATCGGAGGGTCTCTTTTAAACCCGATTATTTCCATTAATTTGCGTAGCTGCAATTGTAGAAAGTCAGCATTCGCTTTGTCGATTGCTCAGACATACTTTGAGTACAAATAGGCAAACATTTACAGATGGGAGTAATAATTGTAAAAGTGAAATAAATGCAGCAAACATCATAAGAATACGCATTACGTAACAGAAATTAGTAACTTAGAAATTCTAAGAACATTACAAAAGTATAGTAATGAATGGTAAATTTACAATTAATCCATTATCCCAAAACATAAGATTGCTTGTACAGAAAACATAATTTTTCCAGCAATTCCACTTAGACTCTCCCTTAGTTCCCACGAATTACATGCCGAAGAATTACTTTGCAAGGATAGAAGCCACACCTGATTATCTTAAATTACCCCATTCTCTGTCTTTGATATAGTGAATTAACTAACTAGACACTTCCAAAGCATGTGCACCTGATAATTCTAGGTCGATCCATGTAAATACTGCTAATCTGGTTGACGGGCGGCAAAATACACCCCTTTACTGTGGAGATTCCTGAACGTTATCTACTCTCATACTTTTCTCCGTGAAACTACTCGACTTTTGAATTTTCATGATCTTTTCTGCTTTTTTTGATTAACATACAAGGTTGATATCTCACTTTTCATCGAACCAAAATGTGTTCCTGTACAACACATAATGCTTAATCGTATCGACTCACAAGAAAATGGCAATGTACACTTTTAATCTAAACACATGTTAAAAATATGACACGTGTAGCTTCTCCCCTTTACATAATCCTCCCCCGCTCACATTTCTATTAGTTTTTGAAATCATAATAATACAGCCGCAGTCTTTTTATAATAACCAAATCTCTCGTCTTATAATTCCACTGGTGTTACATGTTTTATTTTGTATTAGCCAGAGATTCTCGACAAACCTAACTGCGCATTTATCATGGGTATTTTTTTTACATAAATTAACTTAGTCTCCATAACATTTTAAATAATTAATAATCTACTAGAGTGAACCTCTTGTATTCCTATATATAATTATGTTCTTAGCTTTTTCTTTTATTTCTATTATTTGACTGCTATGCATATATACATGTAACTACACACACACACACACACACATATATATATATACACACATTTATATATGTACATGCTTATATTTATTTGCACACATATGCACAAATGCATAGGAAAAGAAACACCCACAGACGCAAAACACACAGACACACCCCATATATATATATATATATATATATATATATATATATATATATATATATACGAACTAAAACTACTTTACACATTTATTTATATTATAACCGTTTCCTCCTTTCGTTTTGAACTCGTAAGTATATATATTTAATCTAAATGCTTTCATCATCAATTCTTAATAAGATTTTTCAAGCATCTTTTATTATGCATTACATTGCCAGATTGCTTAAGCCTGTTTACAAATCGCGTATCATACTGACTAGAAAATCCTATATACTATTGTCTGTGTTACTACATTACAATTTGTCAAGAAATATTTATTTGATAAACATTGTATATCCTGCGAGAAAAATATTCCCCCAAAAGTTAGATTGTATGAAAATTTAAATTCTGTTATAGAAATAATAGATTGCAATATGTGTGTGTTCCCTTTTTCGTCTATCGTCATTTTATTTTAAACAAAAAAAAACAAAACAAAAAAAAACACTGACATTTTACGTCATTATTTCTAAGTAATTTTATTGATTATGCAGTTTTGTCAATTTTACATTGCTTGATAATCATGATTCTAAATATGTTAAAAATAAATGATTTCAGAATATGAGAAAACTGTTTGTGAACTCATCGCTCACTGCTTCGTATTAATTTTTCTCTTTCTTGTGTGTTTTGTAGTTCCATCTCGTTGTATTTATTTCCTGTTTTCTTTGCCTTTTCCTTTCGCATACCTCAACTACTTCCCTATTTTCACCGTATATTAATTATTTCGATTATCCCATTGAGATTTTAAAAAAATCATTGCCTAAAATCAGAATACACTGTTACAATATATGTGTGCATGTAAATTATTTTCAAAATGATTACTTCAATATTAATTTTGATATAGTTTCTTGTTATCGGGAAAATAACTGAAATACACCATATCGCTATTTTATAGATGTGATTCGCTTTAATGCAAACCCATTCACATTCGGAAGATGGACAGAAAACTAACCTTCATTATGGAAGTAATGTAACACCTGATCCATTTCACTACACTCTAAGAGATAAGCAGAAACGGACACCACCTGATGCCATCAACAACTGGCATAGATGAGCAATACAGTGGCACACTTCCTTGATAATTAACCTCAGCTAAATTACTCACGACTGAAGTAGTACATATTCAGTGTAAAGAACAGGCAGGCCTAAGTTAAAATCAAGGTGTTTTTACAGAAAAAAACAAAAGGGTATACATAAGTTTTGCATAAGAGATTTTAAGAAAAAACGAAAATGGGGGTTTATTAAAGAATTGAAGTACCGGATAACCGGCGTTACCCGCTGGAAGCACCACCCCCACCTCGAAAACATAAAAGAAGGGTTGTTGTTGTTGTTGTTTATTTTTTGTTATTGTTGCTGTTGCCTAACCCTAAACCCTCATGTAATGAACAGTATTCGGACTAGATTTCCAAAGTCTCATTGTAAGAACGGCTATCGAAAAGTCAAGAACGGGTTAAGAGAGTTATTGATCAACCGCCAGCGGTAACAAAAAAATAGCAGCGAAAGGGGAAAAAGAAAAACAAATAGACCCAATAGGCAGCCAGGATTGAGAGAGGAAAACATAAATATCCCTTTAGCCGTTGAAGTCGTGGTAATGTGAAGGGGTTACTTACCGGTCTCATCGACTAAAATTAGTGAGTCTCGAAGTTCTAGTAAAAAGCAGAAATTTATTTAAGAACGAAAAAGTCGAATCATATATTAAGGAAATGAAATGAAATTTCTTCCGTGTATTTATCATTCATTATTTGTTAAAATAAGAGCTGCAATATTTGAATTCAATTATTTAAGTTATAACCAATAAAATAAAATACAATAAAAAATAAAACAGAATTATGAACTTAAATATAAGCGAAAAAAAAAACAAATATAAAGAAAACACGCTACCAAAAATAAAGGTGTTTTGTTTTATTACGATAATAAAAAGAAAAAAAATCTAATAAAACCGTTCGAATTCGATAATAGAAAAACTGAGGCAAATGAAAAAATAAACAGAGTTGTGACGGTCTGAATTCGTTGTGTTTTTAATATCTAAATTCAGGAAACACATTACCTAGTGGGGTTACACGATGTTTCGGCGATGTGGAGAGGTTGTGTAGAAAGGTTATTGAGCAAGGGCGAGGAATAAAAACGAGCATGAAAAAAATTTTAAAAGAGAAAAAAAAAACAGGAAAATAAAAAAGAAGCGTATGAAACAATCACATAAATCACCCTGTTTAATTGATAAAAATTAAAAAAAAAAAAGGTAATCCGTTATATGAGTACAAAGATGGAACCCGTATGCTAGAACCTGGTTCCAATATCCATTGCTCTACAATGGCTTAATCATGTTTTTTAATCTATTGAACCAATTAAAGAAAGAACACCAAACGCGCATGCATGGTTGCCGGAGTCAGTTTAGGAGGAACGATTTCTTGCCACCCTTGTTGAATTCTTTGTGTTTTAAATAACAAAAATAAGGAAACACGTTATCGTGCATTTTTAAATAATGAATACTCTTCACCTTCGCCTAAAAAAGGAAGCAAAACATAAAAGGAATGTGGATTATATTTTTTGTGTTGGTAAGTAATTGTTTGGTTTAAAATGCAAGTGTATTTATGTAGCGGTAAGCGTTAAGGCGTCAAAGCGTTAAGCGTTCGTTTAATACCGGGATCAGTTTCATCCTGAAATTGGAGAATGGCACATATCAGAAAATCATGTGACACAAATGTCGTTCTACAGTGACATTAGATATTGGCTTCTAGTGTAGATGTAATTAATTTTTAGGTGTCATTTGTTGTTGTAAACCTACAGTATTCTTCGTCATAGGGGATACACTGCGACGTTTGTATTGTAAATAGGAATAAAAGAAACAAATCTAAATTATACACAACACTGTTCAGATAGAAACAGACACAATATCCGTTGATACTACAATATGTTGAAAAAGATATGAAATGTATCATTGACTTACAATATTACACAAATGAGCCTGGCCACTGAACTCATAGTCTCTTTATATCTATATTTTGAGGATGAGCAAGTCCCATTTCTGGACGTACTTCTAACAACACTATCCGATGATTGTATAACAATATCAATAGTCTAATTGTAAACGCTGATTACCTTGAAATATCGGTAAATATCATAACTTTATTCTGAAACAAGTCTAAAGAAATGTTGCTAAATATTCCAAGGTATCGCGAATAGATAAATATGGACACCGCCAGCGTAGAGATTAGCGATGTCTCAATAATTCATACATCTTCTATTCTGTCAGAATAGGGTAAAATGAGACAGGTCAATAGGTCCACTCTATTGTATCAAAGCAAATGTTGCCTCACGGAGGTAATATAGCAAACACTATTCTTCCTAATAGGCAACTCCACAATTAAGCCACAATTACACGAATGCCGCCTGACCGTTTCATAATCAAGTAACACTGGCGACAGCTCAGATAATCTAAGCCGAAATCAGTAGAAAACACATAGAATCAAAGAAAATAGGAGCTTGCGATTATTAGAGAACTTTTTAATAGTGCAGGACATAATAAGTAATTTTTCTATACGCAAAACAATGAGATATTATAAAATACAAATAACATGCCTCTAGAAGTGTAAGCCATGTTAAGTTTCAGAACAGTTTCCGATTGTTAGTTCTACACAAGCCCTGGAGGTAACTCAAGAAACCGTATACGAAGTTGCCAGAGAAAGGTTTACTAATGATGGAGCAATTCTGGTTTCTGAGTGGTTGGTAGCAGAACGTCAATTAATACAATTCGTCAATTCTTAGCACCATCATTTATAAATAGAATCTCCCGACTGTGCGGGATCGTACCCTATTATAGGGCAAAAATATTAAAACACCCTTATTTTTTATAATGGGGAATCCCCTTTTGTCTATTTTGCTCCAAAATAATATATATATATATATATTATCTATTATAGATATCTTTATATTTAATTGTACATACCAAAATCAGAAATCATTTGAATCTTAAAATTTTAGCATGTAAAAAGAAGCCATTTTTAATTTTGTTTAAATGCCAAATATACATATATATATATGGGTACAGAAAAGAGAACGAAATAAAAAATTAATTTGTATTTTTCCCTTAAAAAAAGGCGGGCATGTGAAAAAGAATACATTTCTTAAATTTGATTATGCAGTTCAAACACGCACACACATATACATATAAATAAATACACATATAAATAAATATACATATAAATGAATATGCACGAAATATGTAACCATTAAAAAGTGAGCTTTTTGTTTGTTTGTTTGTTTTTTTTGGTTCATGTATTTAACACAATGCATAAAATATGACATTTTTAATAAATAAGAAAGAATACTAATGCGCATAAAAAGTAAAAATAATTATAATTCATGCGCGCCTTAAAATATACATGTAAAAAGTATTTGTCAAAACGAATTTACAAAGAAAATGTTTTCAAAAATTGATGCAAAAATTATTTGTCTACAAGAAAATTCACAAAGAAAATCTTTTCAAAAAGTGATGCAAAATTTATTTGTAAAACAGAAAATTCACAAAGAAAATGTTTTCAAAAAGGGACATTTTACATTTTTTTTTTAAATTTCAGTAAAAGTATTAGTTACCCCTTAGTAGGTTAAAGTGTTAATACAAACAAAATTGATGCAATGAAACGTCTTGCCCAGGACATTTCTTTTTCAATATATTAAAATTTACTCTTGTTGCGGATTTCGTGAATATATCAGGGATATTTTGTTCTGATCATATGTAATTAAAAATATTTGATTTCTTTTTAACCTCGTTTTGTATGAAATAGTATTTTACGAGGAGTGCCCAATAAGTAATGCCCTTGACCCACTTTCCAGTTGTCTGATCTGACTGAAATTTGGCCTGTGTAATCATTTATATCTCTACGGGTGGTGTAGCAAATTACAGCTCTGAACAAATTGTGGTTTTTGTTTTACACGAGTTTGAACTGAGTCAGGTGTGAAATGGAGCCTGTTGAATGCTGAGCAGTGATCCGGTTTTTGTATTTGAAAGGACGCACACCACAGGAGACTTTTGATTAAATGAAAGAAACTTATGGCGATAATAATGTGAATATGACCTTGTAAAACGCTTGCATCGTGAATTCAAACCTGGCCGGAAGTCTGTGAAAACGGTACCCAGACCTGGTCGCCCCCTTCTGCCATTGATGAGGAATCTGTCCGTCAAGTTGAGGCTGCCATTTTGGAAGATCAGCGCATTACTATTCGCCAAATAGCCCTAGAAGTCAGGATTAGCACAGGGTGTGTGGAAACTACCATTCATGACCATTTGCATATGCATAATGTGTCTGTCAGATGGATTCCCAGGTTGCTCACACCATTGCAGATGGTTGATTATCGTGTTTCTGTAGTAAGATTATATAAGCTTGATTATCAGAATAAATTTCTTCGGAACTCTTAATAAATTCTGGCTCTAAAATAGTATTTAGGTTATTTTTAAGGTCGTGTGGGTGATCGCGATAAATTCTGCTTTTCACGGAGAGAGGGATACAATCTGTTGCTTTTTAGCATTCCATGAAATAATAGGCTCAATTTCTGATAGCCAGAATCAATATCCAGATATACTTTTTCGATCCTTGTCGTTTCTCCAATCTAGGTCTTAAAATCCTTCTAATTTAATTTTTTTTTTCTAAATACTAACGTCTGATTTTTAGTTCGTTTTAAATAACGAAGGACTTGCTTTGATCTGTTTATATCCTTCAATGCCGGTCTTGAAAATTTTATGATAGTTTTGTTACCGTATAACATATTTCAGGTCTTGTCGCAGTCATTAAATGTATAGGACTTCCTATGATTTCTCAGTATAATTTATCCTCTTTTATTGCAGATTATGTGTGTATATTTTTATTAATATCATCTTCAACCGGTGTAGAGAGTTTCTTGTACTCGCCCATCCACAATTTTAATAGTGTTTTATCGATGTATCTCGCTTGATTCATCGTAACAAGTCCTTTCTTTTGAGTAAATTGTGTCCCCCAAACAAGGGTAATTTGCCAAAATCAGTCATTTTAAATATTTTACTTAATATCGGTCCACATTATGTCAGAATTTGATGCGATTAAAATATCATACACCCATAAAACCAAAATCAGTAGTTAATTGTCTTCATGTTGGTTATATAAACAGGGGTCTGCTGGGTATTGTTTAAATTGTTGCTTAATCATGTAATCATGAAATACTATATTCCAACAAGGAGCACTCTGATTTAGAACGTACAATGACTTGCTTAGTCATAACACGCTATATTTAGTTTTTGCTCTTATCCTTCTGGAGGTGTAATATAAATTTTGAAGTCTATTGGCGCACTGAAATAAGCATTTTACGTCAATTTGATGGATGTTTAGGTCATATTGCGATGCGATGTGCAATAAAATTCTGATTGTCGTCAGGTTTGTGGTGGGTGAAAACGTAGACAAATATTATATACCGTAAATCTGCGAGAATCCTTTAGCAACAAATCTATGTTTGCGCTGTTCAACACCTAATGATGTAGTCTTTTTTGTAAAGACCTATATTGTCGAAATGACATGTGTATCTTTTGCGAGAAGTAGTGGTGTGGAGGTATTATTTTCGGTCAAATCATCTATTTTCTTTTTCATTGCAAATTTACATTGATCAAAATGTTTTGAATTAATTGCTTCGTTAAAGCATTTTGCCGTATTTTCCATGGAATAGCAATAGTCGATTTGATAAATTTTATACTGTCGACCACAAAAAAAACTCGGGCCGTTTTCTATTATGGGTGGGGTCTGTCGACTTAAGCATCATCATCATCATCATCATCATGGATCTTCTTGCCCCCGTCAATTTAATCGTCTTCATTGTGTTAATAATTTCTGGAAATATAATTTCATCCTCTTCAAGTGACGGGGTTTCGTCTTTAAAATTAAACGTGTCTGTGAATTTTACACAGAGGATTGTTTTATTTTATTTTTCTCTGGAATAAATACTAAATTGGCTGGACTGTTTTAATCGTATCCCAGAAATATTTCTTTATCGTTTTGATTATTTAATTTACTCTTTTCATCTATATATGCGAAGCAAGTTTAACCAAATACATACATTCGGCTTAAATTTTGTTTTCTACCGCATAAAAATTCATATTAAGTTTTAGATAGTGTTTTGTTAAAGCATCTAAATGGTAATCTATTAAATTCAACACACACACACATATATATATATATATATATATAATGTTCTCTGGCCATCGGTTCCACAGAATCGTTCAAGTCACAATGCACGAGTGATAGGATTTTGTTGGCCTTCTTGTCTGGTATTTTATTTTGATAGTTTGTCATTTTTCCCTGCGAATAAACGTCACAGTTAAAGTTTTTATATTTTTATTTTCATTCCATCAACTACGGCCGGCAACTTTTTAATATCCAGAGTATTGCAGTGCCCAAGAATTTAATTCCATGTCTGTAAAGCATGGCAGGCGGTGTTCGATGGGACTAACTGATTTCAATAATATAATCTTCCATTTCCTTTAATGTCGTATACAGTTCCATTCGGGTATACCAGTTTTGATTTATTGGGGGTAACGTTCATATTTACACTTTGCAAATGCCAGCCTGTACAGAAAATATATTTTGTTTGAATTTCGGGATTAGAAGAGCGTTTTCTGGAATACAGAACCATAGTTCACCTTTATTGTTCCTTAGCGCGATTTTGGCATCAGCTCTTTTCAAAACGATATCATTTACTCGACTCCCGTCAGCAAATTCTACAAAATTATTTCGTGGCTTAAAGTTGGGATCAAAATTGATAAAATCAGATTCTTTTGTAATCACATGTGCGGTTTCACCACACTCGACAAGATAATTATTATTGTTTGTTGAAGCGAAAATCGTAGATGAAAATAATGTATGTTCGCTAAGGGGACTCTCCACAGATTTTATTGATTCCACCTTGAACGTCATGTATCTACATTGGAGTCTCTTGTGATTAGGTTTTTCACAATTATAGAAAATAATTTTTGTATTTTTCTCAGGAGAAAAATTGTTTGGGGCAAAGTTGCGGTTTTATTCCCGGCGTGCGTATAATTTAATTTTGGCGTTTTTACTTGTGCATTTTTAAATTTCATGGTAATTTTAGGTTCGTTTTTCTGTGATCATTTTTTCCAGTTTTCCCCTAACTTTTGAGTGCCATTTTGAATTGACTAAAAGTGCTGGGTTTTGTTTTCTGGGTTATCACGTTGGAAAATTGCTAGAAATCAGTCGGTAATACCTTGAGGACCATGAAAATCACCTTATAGCTTCAGACATTTTTAAAGAATTTACAGTCGTTTCAGCTCTTATAATAGAATCGCTAAAGACAGTTGCGTTCTTTTCAGTGAAGTCGGGGTCGTTTTTGTTTTCAGTGTTTGCCTGAAGTATTTTGTGTAGCTTTTGAATTCGTATATATAATAGAAATTTAACTTGCCACAATTCGAAATAAAGACGCCCGCTGGACTCATAACCTCTAGAAGTGTAAGCCATGTTTAGGTTCTCAACAGTTTTCGATGGTTAGTTGTTCTACACAAGTCCTGGTGGTGACTGGTTCTCAGTAGACAATTCTCGAGTTGGACTCCAAAGAGCAAAACATCCTTCCCGTGATGACACGAGGAATGCATATGCGAAGTTGCCACATAATGGTTTGATATTTATTTAGCAATTCTGATTTCTGATTGGTTGGTAGCAGAATGTGAATTCATTCGATTCCTCAGTTCCTAACCTCATCGTTTATAAATAGAATCTCCCGACTGTGCGGGATCATACCGCATTATAGTTCTATGATAGCATGTGTCTCCTAGCGGCTTCGGCTGCAGGGAGACAGGGTAGGGTACTCGTCAAGGATCCGGTTTTGATACTCAGCCCGACAATTGAGGGACCTGGAACCGGTCCAGCGCTTGTCGGACTTGAGCACATCTACCGGGTAATGCCTACAGGGGTTCCCAGGCAATTTTTGTCAAGGCAAAGATGCACCTCCTTTAGGGAAGATTGCCTACTTTCCACCTTCCGACCTTGTGACGCATTTTGCTGCGGTTAACCGCAAATAAATATCTACCCCATTATAGTTCCTCTATGATGGGATGTTACTCCTAGTGGCTTTATCTGCAGGGAGACAGGGTAGTAGTGCACGTCAAGGATCCGTTCTTGAAACTCAGCCAGACAGGTGAGGGACCGGCCCAGCTACTGTCGGACTGAGGTACACCGCTTGGGTATCACTCAGGAGGTCCACTCTCCCAAGCCTTTCCACCTGGCTTTCGGGTGGGGCAAGTTATTCCTTGTCACCTGCGGTGAGCCGACCGTGGAATGCCGACAGGCTTACTCAGGCAATTTTTTCAATTGCAAGAGTGCCCCTCTTTTAAGGGAGTTTGCTCTAGATACCCAATTTATTGGCCTCGTGCCAAATATTGCTGATGTGGGCGGCAATTTAAATAACTACCCCATTATTGTTCTCGTATGATGGGATGCGTCTCCTAGCGGCTTTGGCTGCAGAGTAGTAGTACACGTCAAGGATCCGTTCTTGACAGTCAGCCCGACAGCCGAATCAGTTATGAATGATGAATGGTTCTGATAAAAAATTTAATCATACACTATTATTTTGAAAATTCTATACATAATTATATCTTTTTTAGACAAGAAAAACATTAAGTATTTTGTTACGTCCGTGCATCTAAACAGCCTAAAAATTATGTGGCAATGCTAAGTGTTCGACGTTTGTTTCGACCATTTTATTTCTGATATTCATAAACAACTTTCCTTATTACAGTGTGTTTGAGATGCGTATATTTTCTTATGATACACCATCTATATTAGGAATGAGAGTAATGGTATACAAATACGAAACATAATGATAGACTGTTTAGATAACGACCCCCTCTCCATAGTGTAACGGATCCTTAACACGTTGTAATATGTAATGCTATTAAGATTAAATGTTCTTATTTAAACAATTACAAAACCTCCCTTTATCCCCCATAGCAATGACTAAAAATACTAACTGAGTGTTATTCTTTAAAAGTCCTAAGTTTAACACAATAGGAGAATGTATTCAGAATACATAACTCAAAAATATTGCAAAGAGTGCTGCGCGATGGTTGGTGCTCTCTATCGAGATTTAAAAAATACCGGTCCCTGAGTGTATCCTTTATATGCACAAAACCATATGCGTCTATTCATGGGGAAGCGTTACCAAATCTTGGCTGGCGCATCTAACACAAATCTCACTCTTGAACAGGCTCTAAAAAGAGTTTCAAATAATAGATCCTTCGTCGCTAATTTCACCCTATCAATGTTGCATCACTCGTACATTTTACATATATTTTAATGGAATGTACTATGATGAACTCATTGAACCCATTTGGGTACGTGCTAAGTACTATACCAAGTGTAGTGACATGCAGAAATTTAAATGTCATATAACAGGCATAATTCTAATCTCTTCTCATGCTGGCAGAGATGATCCCTACTAGCACACATCTATATGCAAGTGCTAATATGCCGCTATTGGCATTAACATAAGTATAAAAATACACACATTCAAAACGGCATAACTATTTACGAAATAGACAATGAGTAAAGCAAAAAGAACAAAACAAAAAAAAACGAACAAGCAATTTAGTAAAGTTGTGGAGTATATAAAAAATATGTACAAATTTCCACGGCAATCAAGCATTAAAAAAAGATAAAACTAAACTAAAAAGATTGAATCCATAACAGAAAGAAGGGGATTAGTAAATGTGTAATATAATTAATTCAAAATAAACATCAAATGTATTAATAAAAATATAGTACGTAATGTATTTAAAAAAGTATATATATATACATAAAGAAGTCATTTAGTTTAATTGCTCACTGAAAAATAAAACCAACTTAGTTGAATCCATATACACTATTAATTCACGACAGAAATACATGAAAAGAGATAAGGGGGAAGAATGACGATTTATACATTAATTACCTGTAATTAGAAGAATTTATTTATGAACGACTCAGTAGAAGAACTAATGCATAGATAGTATTAAATTTGTGCCATCATTATATATATATATATATATATATATATATATATATATATATATATATATATATATATATATATATATATACGTCAGCATTTCTACCGTTTAATGTTATATTTAAAGGAGTGAGCATTTATCTATAAGGAAAAGATAAACTGTGCCCATCGCTTTATTGCAGATTACAAAATAATCAATATTTCAGTAAATATAAGGTATAAAAAGCTGAAAATTACACCATCCAAGGACTGTATTAAGGTGAGATAAATTCTAAAATTTCACCAAAATTCATGTAATATTTAAAAAGTTATGTTATTTTTTTTAATATTCAATGAATTTTCACCGTCCATCGCTTTATTGCAGGTCTCATAAAATGCCAAACAAGGACGTTTAACAGCTACCGAGAAGCAGAGGATTATTGCAGGACTAGCGGAAGGACTCTGGATCATAAATTTAGCCACAGCACTAAAAAGGGATCCCCGAACTTTAGTTACATTCGTCAAGAACCCCAACATCAAGTCCAGGAAAGATAAGGGCACAAGGAGGACCCTTTCTGATCGGGATCTTCGAAAAATTCGTAGAGAGATTGTGCGCAACCCAAACAGCACCAGTGCAACAATTTTTGCGAGGGCTGGAGTCATACCAAGGTCCAGACAAGCCCGATGCAATGTACTGAATGAAATGGCAAGGAACATCAATCCTATTCCAAGGCCTCCATTGAGCCAAACCCACAAAGAAAAACGATTGGCTTGGGCACAAAAATATATGAAAATGGATTGCCAAAATGTTCTGTTTACAGATGAGGTTCGTGCTACCCTTGATGGACCGGACGGATGGGCCAAAGTTTGGAATCCAAATGGAACTCCAACGCCTTATAGATTTCGTCGCTAACAGGGAGGTGGAGGCATAATGTTTTGGGCGGGAATAATTGGGGATAAGCTATGTGGACCATTCCGAGTGCCAGAAGGTGTCAAGCTCACCAGCAATGCCTACACTGCCTTTCTAAATGAGAATTTGTTACCATGGCTAGAGGATCTTCGCTTATCACGTCGTTTTAAGATTATTTTTATGCATGACAATGCCCCATCTCATGCTGCTAGAGCAAATACATCCTTCCTTGGATGTCAGGGCTTTGTTGGAGAAACCATCATGTCCTGGACACCGTGTTCTCCGGACCTTAACCCCATCGAACACCTATGGTCAATATTGAAACAAGGAGTTTATGAGGGAGGAGAGCAGTTATTTTCGAAGGATGCCCTTTGGAACAAAATAGTCGACGTTGCCAGAACCATTACTCCATCTCAGATCAAACAATTGACCTCCTCGGTGGACAAAAGGTTGTTTATTGTAATTTCAAAGCATGGGGGATATGTGGACAAATAATTCGTTTGTTTGACACTTAGCCCTCAGGATGTGCCTTTGTTTTTGTTAATTCTCCCCAGAAAATGTGTTCAATATAAATTTATGATGCTTTGGTATTGTTTTATTGAGCTAAAACATTATCTTAAAGACTTGCAATAAAACGATGGACGGTGAAAATTCCTTGAATATTAAAAAAAAATACATAATATGTAATATGACATGAATTTGGATAAAATTTTAGGATTTATCTCGCCTTAATACAGTCCTTGGATGGTGTAATTCTCAGCTTTTTATAACTTATATTTACTGAAATATTGATTATTTTGTAATCTGCAATAAAGCGATGGACACAGTTTAATCGATACGTAATCTAAGATATTCTAAAACGTTTGTTGTTATTTGTACATTTATATGTATTATTTTTATTTGCTTTCCTACATTATTCTCCTGGGTGTTTCTTCGAATCCCGCTTTCGCTATTGTTATGATTTGTTATTAGTCACAATGAGGAGATAACAACGGTATAAATCTAGATGAGTATTAACAAAACACAAACAAAAGATTACAGAATGAAAAGACGGTTACGTTCAAACAAACACGTGAGGTTTACTCTGGAACTAGATCCCTTCCTGGTATTTTAAGTATTTCGGTATACATGGACGGGATCCATTCAGCGGTTGGTTCTCCACAACATAAGGTTCATTCGAAAAAAGAGAGAGGAGGTATATTTTCTATGTGTTCATTGCCATTTGCTTAAAAATTCAGCCCAGCAGGAAAAGGCTATACCACAACGCAATAACAGTTATTTGAAAATGCAGTGGGAACGGCGCATGTCGTTCCACTAGATTTACACCATGAAGCAATAAAAGTTGCCCACTTGTATTCGTTTTCAATATCACTAAATTATTATGAGTACCACATATGACATCAAAACTTGTTTATAAACTGGCATTAGAAAACCTGTTAATTGGTTGGTTATTTTAATTGCCTCTCTATTATTTGCAAATAGATCAGAAATCGGAAATCATTAGTCGTATACACGTAATGAGATTGAATAAAACACCCGATAAATCAAATTTGTTCATGCTTAGACATTAAACAATAAAACAACGATTACATTATAATTTATTTTTAATTAAAAAATATTTCAAACAAAACATGCTAGCATAATATAACGTACACAATTCCAGGATGTTGTTAAAAATTAAATGAAAAACTTATAGTAGTGAATTAAACTCTTGGCAATGGAGTGCATTTCGTTTTTATTTGGTTCATCATATCTACACCTGTTTTATGGTTGAATGGATTTCCTAATTTTATAGAGGTACTAGCAGGCCGCTCGGCGTTTCCTGGCAGTATAATACCCATAACTATTAAATTTAAATCAATACAGAATTATAATTTATTATAAACAGAAATACAGTAGGTATATAACGCAACGTCAATTTTCTTTTAAAATATAAAGTAAAAAACTGAAATAAGCTATGATATGGGGATGGGAGTATTACGATTTTCTAAACAAGTCACATCGTCAGTGAAGCTGCGTTTAAAATCAAATCTAAAGGCAGTGAGTCAAGTACGATAATCATTAGACCAGCTTTACAATATTGATAAAAAAGTATTTTTGAACCTACTTATACTAAACATGAGCAATTTATGTGAACGAATCACACATGCGCATGCGTTTTACAATGGCCGATCAGATAAAACTCTGATGAGATTCAAATACGAATCTTTCAATGTTTTCCCCTTAGCAACCCTTTTCTCAGATAAAAACCGAGTAAAAATGCCACATATGTCTGAAGATACTATACATCAAATTTCATGCCTGTGGATTCAAAACCATTGGGTATATAAGTTTAGAAATGTCCGCACACATATATCGCTTTTATAGATATAGTGTGATAATATTTAAAGCTAATCTTCTAAACAATTAGTGCATATGTATTTGTTAATATATGATATATGTTTTTTTTGTGTTTACATTATGAACACTGTAACCTGAGGGAGTCAACATTCAAACATCACAAATTATGATTTCTCCGTAAGAATATTGCTGTGTATGTTAATTCTCATTCAATTCAATAATTATCTAAACATATTGTTATTTTTATTACACATAGCAAAATAAAATTAGGATAGAATTTTTATATTAGGCTTAGTGATTTGCGCGCAATTTTCGTTATTTTTGTTGTCTAGAAATTACGTCAGTGGAGATGGCAAAGTAGTGTTTAATAAAACAAAAACGCTGTCGACAGTAAATCGACGAATTATAAGAAATGACCGACTGGGAATCGTGCTTCTCAAAAAAGACGGTTGTGATTTCTTTGTTTTTTCTTTAAGGCAGTTTCGGGCTCTTTATTATTCATGACGCTTGTCATTATCGAATATATATTGTATTGTTTATTTATTTAATGTCCTATGCACTGTGTGACTAAAATATAAAGTTACATCACCAGCAGACTCGTATATATATATATATATATATATATTTATATATATATATATAATTTATAAAATACATATGGCGATTAAGCTACACTGAATATTGCGCGTTTCATCCACTCTAGAATTCCTCAGGCTTATGCGCATAAAAGTGTATTTCATATTATGTTACAAGTGTTTCCATACCCGGTCGACAAGTTCAAACATTATATCGTTTGAACATTTCAAAAACCAGCATTTCTTCAGACTTTATGAATAAATAACTCGATAATAGAACATTGTTTGAAGCAAAAGAAAAAGAAAGAAAAATTCCCTTCATGGAAAAAAGCATGTGAGGAATATTTACCCTTGGAGTAACCTCCACGTAAAGCCAAGAGTGTTTTATTCATAAAGTCTTAAGAAATGCTGGTTTCTGAAAATTTTCAAATGATATAATGTTTGAATTGTCGTCCGGGCATGGAAACAATGGTAAAGTAAAATCAAATACACTTTTTGTTGCCATAAACATCTATTTTGAATGTCTTGACCTTGCTTACACAGTATATTAATGCTCAATTATAAAATATGATACATTTGTAGCTTAGTTTTTAAGTCATATCTATTTGGCTTAAAACGTATTGGTATATGAAAATTTACTGGATTACACGAACTCAATATATTACATACAAGTAAATATATATATATATATTTATGTATATATATGTATATATATATATATATATCCTTAAACTATATCACGTGGTTAGGCCCCACCTCGCGGGGTTTGGGGAGTGTGGAACCACCCTTTAATTGTCATTGCACTCGGGTTCACTATGACCCGGAGTGGTAGTACCTGTTAGGGTCCCAACTATAGGTTAAATAGAAATCGACATGAAAACCGCACATATATTCTATTAAAAGGTTTTTCTTCAAAATCTTTGGATTCGGCATTAAAAAACCTGAAAAGGGTCGATATGCCATAAAACAAGCAACAACAATATATATATATATATGTGTATTACCACACATGTATATATATACCCATATATATAAGTGAAAGCATCAATACATACTTTATATATATATATATATATATATATATATATATATATATAGATAGATAGAGAGAACCAGCTATATGCATTTTCCTTTTTAAACGTCATATATATATATATATATATATATATATATATATATATATATATATATATATATATATATATACAGAGAGTGAGATAAAGAAAACGAGATAGAGCGAGAGAGAGGGGAGACGTGTGTGCGTATATATATTTATATATATTTACTTAAAATACAATTTACTCTTTTAATATATATATATATATATAACTACTTAATTTACTCACATAAAATTAATATACGAAAGTATAGATTTATGCGTAAACTTTAAGTATTTACTTCAAAAGTGATCAATAAGTAGGTAGAGCTAGTGAGTAACTTAATCGCCATATACATTTCATAACTTACTATATATATATATATATATATATATATATATATATATATATATATATATATATATATATTCTATGCATACAATCAGAATACGTTTCTTATTACACATCATTTATATTAGAACACATATTAGTAATAGGTTTATTTTTAAAGAAGTATATCTGAATGCATTTTTAAGTGAAATCCTTCAAATCAACTGGTATTGGCAAAGTAAAATAGTTAAACAGCAGGTGATTTTTCATCAGTACAAAAACATATCTAAAATGTATCTAAGGAAAACTACATTAGGGTTAATTCGCCTTTCTCAGATATTCGCTTTATTTATTTCTATTGAATGGTTTTTAAGGGGGAAAAAAAGGAAACGTTTCATAAATACTAAAATATTTAAAACCTCCTGAAACATATTTTTAACTGAAATAGAAATATTTGAATTTTTGTAATATTTAGAATACAAATTTGATATAAAATGGAGGGAAATAGTCTTCACAAACCAAAAGGTTAAAATATTCGAATAAGTTTGTTCTCATCCGTAAACATTGAAGAAATCCTAATAAATTTTTCAAGAGGGATTGTATTAATAAAAAATGCATTTTTTTATTCTTTTGACAGTCATCAGAGTATAATATGAAAAACTTTTAAAATTTAATTGCCCGAAAAAAAAAAAGTAATATAACATATGGTAAACTTAGAAAATACGAATACATGTGATAAAGTTTTTTTCACATCTAAAATAAACTTATGTCTGGTTTTAAAATTAATTCATACTCATCAGTAATATAAAAGTATTAGTAAAGCCAGTCTAAATTAAGAAAATGGCACAATGACATCATTGAAAACTTATGAACACATTAATATGAACCATTACAAAAATCATATATTAATAAATCGTTGTATCACAAGAATAAACATTAAATATAAATACACTTCCAATAGTCTTATATTTCGCGTTTAAAATTTAACATTAAATACAAAATATTTACTTTTACTAAATTGTCGTTGGGGTTACGTTCATCACAAGACAACAAAAAGAGTTATGTCATTAGATATACCATTTAAGCAATGCTGATATTCCTATCAATAAATTTACGAAACAAATGCAAGCACAGTGCTTGGCGATATAATGTTTGCATGATTCAATAGTAACGAAGGCAAATGAAAATTTTATTTAAAAACATTTTATTTTATGTTTTTAATTGTAAACCATCTCCGAACCTCTCTTCATCTGTGTCTACATCCTGGCATATGGAATACATTATTTGCCGATATGAGGATGTAAGACACAACGTTAGATTTATATAGGAAAGTCATATTTACTTATTAGACCATAACTATGCATATAAAATAAGTATATCATTTTATATAAAGACAAGTAATTGGTCATAATGAATTTAAACAATGCCAAACATAAAAATAAAACTGTATACACGTACACACATATATATTTATATAAATATATATGTTTATATATAAAATCAGATGTAGAATTTAACGTCACTTAAAATGTCGATTAATAGTACGCTTATATCTAGTGATCAGAAATAATTTAGAAAAGTTTTACTTTTAAACTGGATTAAATATATCTACATTCCAAGTCTCAACCATTAAACAGACACTGAATATTATATGACAGAAAAATAATTAAAAGAGAACTAATAAATTTATTAAGTTCAAATCAACATACCATTAAATGAGACAATGTTAGAAATATATATATATATATATATATATATATATATATATATATATATATATATATATATATATATAAAACGAAAGACCACGCATGTATATTTTAAAAAACTGCAAATTTAAATTAAATTTAATGTTTGGATTTTTTTTTTTTAAATTTACGTGAACACTGGAATATTTCAATTAAAAGTAAAATATGAACAGGCAACATTATTGAAGAATAAAAGGCCAATCAAGTGAAGTATAAGTTGTTTCAACAGATATATTAAATTTAGCTTAAATCGGAAGTTTTTGAGATAATTACAAGTGGGGAATTTCTTTTTGCCGCCTCTCTCTCTCTCTCACTCTCTCTCTCTCTCTCTCTATATATATATATATATATATATATATATATATATATGAATGTATGTATATACCCGTTCACATACACCTTTCACTATAAAGCTAGAACCCAGAATTAGATAGAATCGAGCAATTGCATCGACAATGGACAACGTCAGACCCAAAGTGGGTTTCTATATACTGCATCTTATCAGTGACGTGCTCCGACATAGGCGCGAACCCAAGTCGTCGCACTTATGAAGTGTGCAATACTGACGACCTAAACATATGCGCCCGGCGCAATCTATTTGCTATGCCTCGATTTATTAAATTATTATATTTTTATCCAGTTCTACATTCTACGATGTGACAAGCAACGCGTCCTATACAATTAAGATAGTTACTGCTGGTATGTGAAAGGTGTATGTGAACGGGTATTTATATATCTGTTTATAATCTCCTCTTAATATCTGATATGGGTAGAAAAAGCGGTTTATCCTTCGTAGGGACGTGATGTCCCTCAACAAATAGGTTGTTCCGAAATAGGGTCTGGGGAGCCGACTGATTTCAGTTAATGTGTGTAGATGTGATATCTACCGCCGGCATACCAGCAGTAACTATTTTAGTTGCACAGGACGAGTTGCTTCTGACATCGTAGAATGTAGAACTTGATAAAAATATAAAAATTAAAAAAATCGAGGCATAGCCAATAGATTGCGCTGTGGCCCATATGGTTAGGTCGTCAGTATTGCACACTTCATGAGTGCGACGACCGTGGTTGTCGCCTCTGTCGGAACACGTCACTGATGAGATGCAGTACGTAGAATCCCACTTTTGGTCTGGTGTTTCCGTTGTCGATGCAATTGCTCGATTCTATCTAATTCTGGGTTCTAGCTTTATCGTGAAAAGTGTATGTGAACGGGTATTTATATATATCTATAATCTCCTTTCATGTCTAATGTATATATATATATATATATATATATATATATATATATATATATATATATATATATATATATATATATATATGTAATTCTTGGTGCGTTCGCAATTAATAGTCTAAAATACCACTGGAAGGATGGCTTCCACGTTTTGGTATAATGTGTTTACTATATCCATGTGTGTTTTTATATATTTCTTTTTAATTATAACATTATAATTAATTTTTCTATGATAAATAGATGGTTTTCTTTGTACCGAAAGGTCATTTTTTATTTAGGGACAATTATTTCATACCGCTTCCTGTCACGTGACCAGTGTGTCCAATTTAGCGGTTTTCCTGCCAGATCTGGATATTTAGTTTGCAATCTAGCGGGGAATTCTAGAAAATCTGGAGATATTTCGCACCCACTTACCCACGATTTTAGATTAAAAAATAAAGAAAAGCGCTTGAAAATACTTTAAAACAGAAAACAAACTCATTCATGTGAGTAAAAGAAAGTAGCATTTATTTATTTCCTTTGGTAACAATTATTTATTGATTATTTCTTTTGTTTTTCACCATTTTTCGGCAAACCATTCTTAAATCTCGCTATAAAATCGATTTTTCCAATTACATTTTAGGTGGGGAGGGCATTCCAACCTCCGAAGTTTAGTTTAAAATACGATCTAAGCAATCCCGCTTAAGTTAGAAGTATTTAGTCGAAAATTGTAAAAAGCAAGAAAAAACAGACAAAAAACTTACACGAATACAGTAGAATTTAATTATCTACCAACCTAACATCCTTGACATCTATGCTGATGACACGACTATCTACGGCAACACATCACAGGCTGTAAATGACAAAGTTCTCTCTGATTCTCTCTCCTCTGATCTCGAGCGCGTGGTTCAGTGGGGGAAGATTTGGCTGGTTACCTTTAATGCATCCAAAACCAAACTCCTATCCTTACATCATCAACGCTCTGATCCCCAGCTGGCATCAATTGTGATGGATGGCTCTCGTCTGGGTGAGGCCCCGTGTTTTGACAAGCTTCTGGGTTTGACCTTTACTCCTGATCTGAAATGGAACACGTACATCAAGTCTGTTGCCAAGGTCGCTGAAAAGATGGTGGGATCCTTCTACCGCTCCAGAAGATATCTCACTGCTGATGCAATTCTCTATCTATATAAAAGCCAAGTACGTCCAAGGATGGGATACTGTTGTCATATCTGGGCAGGAGCTGCTAAAAACAGCCTATCCTGCCTTGACAGAGTACAAAATAGACTTCGCGGCTTAGTGGGGGATTCCCTTTTCTCTAACCTGCAACCTCTCTCCCACAGAAGAGATGTTGCGAGCCTATCCTTGTTTTATCGTTATTTCCATGGAAGGTACTCGTCTGAACTCAAATCTCTGGTCCCCCCTCATCAATCTTTCACGAAAAACACCCGTCTAGCTGAATCCACTGTGAAAAATTTCCCCCACTCTATATCTGTGCCTAAATCAAAACGTGGATTCCATGAACAAAGCCTCTTTCTTAGAACTGCACGCCTGTGGAACTCTTTTCCGTCTGCCTGCTTCCCACCGGACTACAACTTGGATGTCTTCAAGTCCAACGTTAATAAATTCCTAATGAACCGCCCCCCTAAAGTAACCACTTCATCAAATCTCCACAGTAACGTAATGTACTTGCAATAACCCTTATCCCTGTATGGCTTCCGGGCCTTGATAAGTGGTGATCACTGTGTAAAAAAAATAATACTTTTAACATGCTAAAACAAAGTTTTTTTTTCTAATTTTAAAAGATGTTGCACCATTTTTGTGATGTTTAATTTGCAGTATATCTCAATTGAACTTTTATTATAAAAAGTTTGAGTTTATGATTTGTTTCTTGTAAAAAAAATACCCTCTCTGAAAAAAAACAGGTAAAACTAGCTTCATAAATTATGTAAGCCTTCTGGGGAGCTAACCACTTCAATATAATTCTAGAAACATATAGTGAGGAAACACGAACATTTTATATATTGAATATACTATATTTATAATTTTTTAATTGTAGGAAGTTAAAATATGGATTTGGGGGGGGATTAGCGATTTTTTAAAAATTCAGATGATAAAAGTTAAAAATCTAGCGATTTTCTTGACATTTCTTTCTCCTGATCTCGCGGTTTTTTTAAATCTCAGAAAAGGATATTTTGGTCTCACTGGCTTAATGTAAAACTAATGTGTTTACAATATCGGTAAATTTTCAATGGGTTTAATCACATCATTATTGACAATGTAACCATGTGATTGAAATTTGATTTAAATTAACCACACCTGGTCGCTTTGCTATCAAATATTCATCGAAAAATGGTAGGGACAGACAATGAATGCCGACGCTCAAAGTGTATAACCATTTTGTCCCGTCCCTTTTACTTAAAAATTCACCAAAAATCAGGAAATTAACCAATTTTAGTGAAAATTTTAGTATTTATCAAATAATGATCGGAGAATATAATGAACTATTTATTTTTACTTAACTCATAGTGAAAATGTTTTATTTTGTTTAAACAAAAAATACCTTTACTAAAGTTATGGTTTTCAGTAGTAAATAAAAAACGCAATAATTTATTTTTGTTTTTTATATAAATAAAGCATCGTAATGTGTAATAATAAAAAAATAATTTCCGAAAAAAAAAACCTTAAGTCCGTATTAATGAATTTGATATAACTCAAAGAAAAATAAATTTCACACATACTATCAGGAAATTAAAGATTCAATTAGATTCCTATTTCAGCCACCTAAATTATTTAGGGTGAAATGAGTTTAGGAATTTATAGCCACACCTAAATATATTTTTTTTGCTTAAAAAATAGCATTAATACAGTAAGTTATGTAAAATTTGCATAGAATGCTCTGCTTTACGGTTGTTGTAAAAATGGAACGGACATTTGAATGTCGTTCCCTTTTAAATTCGGTAAATTTTTACATTACGTCCAACTCATCGTTCACATTTGACAACGCCAACTTTTATAGCTTTTCGGGTATGCTGGCAAGGCAAGGTGTGTCTATTCCGAAAGCCGTTCTAACATGGGTAGATTGGTAGGTTTGTCAGAAATTTCGCGAAAAATAGTCAATAATCCCACCCCGTTTTTCCAAGCTTATAACTCCTCGAAAAATGTAACTCAATCCCTATTTTTTTTTCAATTAAAGGAGCAAGGACGAAGGTTTCATTAAAAAAAAAAAAAAACAACGTGTTTTTTTTTAAGGTTTTAAACTTCGGACTTTACAGGCAAATTTCTAAAAACACTACTTTTTTTGTTTTAAATTTGAATATATACATTTTATTGACCTTTTCTCTTGAATGTGTGATATATAACACTTTGGTGAGTAAATAAATTATTTACTTTTTAATAGACATTTCAAAATGGGAGGCGTGAATAATTCGACCCCCTGTCTTTCCAAGCTTATAACTACTCGAAAAATGTAATTCAAGCCCTATCTTTTCCAATTAAAGGAGCAAGACCCAAGGTTTTATTAAAAAAAAACAAAAGAAAAAAATAAAGTGGTTAAAAATAAACTTCGAACTTTACAGGTAAATGTCTAAAAAACACTACTTTTTTGTTTTAAATTTGAATATATTATTTATTGATCTTTTCTATTCAATTTGTGATATATAAAACTTTGGTGTGTAAATTAATTATTTACTTTTTAATAGAGACTTAAAAATGGGGGAAGCGTGAATTAAAAAAAAAACGTTTGTCTAAAATATTATATTCGGTTAATTGGAAAGGGCATAAAATTTAACATTGATCCTGCAAATATCGTAAAAATAGAATCAATACAAAAATTTTGATAGATTTTTAAAGTTTAAAAGTGGAAAAAATTTGAGTTCGTAAAATTCATTACTGTTTTTTTTTTTTTAAATAAAAAAATATTTCTATTACTTTTAAAACAACCTTAATGGTTTATTTTGGGATATAATCCATAAAGAAAATAAACAACCCATTTTAAAAGAGAAATTACGAATTTTTTTTATATTTTATTCGCAGTTTCGTGATAAGGGTCTCAAAAATTCATACAAAAATTCTGTTGCATCTACTAGATTGGAGTGTTTATTCGTTGTAAACGTACCCGACAATCTATAAACTTTTTTTAAAAATATTTTGTGTTTTATATACATACAGTACAATTGTTTTATGTTACTGTTTTGATTATATTTGTTTTGGGGGCCACAATTAAAAAATTAAGAAAGATTAAAACGGAGCGAAATTTAAGTTTCTGTTCCATTTTTCAACAACCGTAAAACAGTGCATACTCAGCAAGTTTCATCATAATTTATAAGCATGATGTTGAAACACTAAATCAGCATCTTATTTGTTTTTCTGCATAATTAACGATGGAAGTATTTTTCTATTTATTTTCTGCACATCTGTTAAAAAAATAATTTGTACATTCTTATGAAAAACAGAATCAAACTTTTCTCTGCATTCACATAACTATTTACAGTGTTCATGTACAGCATTCATCAGTTCTTTTTATAATAAAAATTCCGTTTTCAAAGAGAAACGTTTACTGCCAAATTTATTTTTTAAAAAAGTGCAAGTTTTCCTGAAAAAAAATTTTCACCTAACAATTTATGGTAAAAAAGTAATCTATTTTGGGGGGAAAAATAACTTTTATAGGTTAAAAAAATGCAAAAAATAATAAAAGTAAATAAACGAACAAAATGCAATTTTTCTTGAGGAATGTGTCCCATTTTAACAAACTGAGCCACAGCAACGC
Source organism: Euprymna scolopes (assembly GCF_053919585.1). NCBI lineage: Eukaryota > Metazoa > Mollusca > Cephalopoda > Sepiida > Sepiolidae > Euprymna > Euprymna scolopes. The sequence continues at coordinate 138,279,058 of NC_136486.1, forward strand.
GTGACCGGGTAAATCTAGTACATATATATATATATATATATATATATATATATATATATATATATATATATATATATATATATGCCACCAATAAATATTTAGCTGCAATTAATGCTTCTTTAAAATCGTTAAGTTTAAGTTTAACATTTGTTTGAAGCTGCTGATAACATCTTCGCAGATGATAAATTATATGAAATAAAGTAAACGATGCTGAATTATTTAATATGACAACTATTTTCCATCAATGAAAGTTTTAAAAAAGTGTCAAACGTCTTGAACTTATTTATTAAACGCTATAAGCAACATTAAAGTTTATAGCGTGTTTTTTTACCTAATAATGATACATTATTGGACAAGCCACATACTAGATATCTACTCATAATTATTAAATTTGATGCTAGAAATTTATCATTTTTTCAATAAAATATTTCGATCAGATTTGATAAATGAATCAAAATATAATCAATGTTCTTTATGAAACTATGCATGTTATCGTCCTGCGTTTGAACATTTAAGATTAATATGTTTTTTTTTTCTATGCTGATGATCATTCTTAAAAAAATGGAATATTAACAGATGAATAGAAGGTCAATTATTGAACATGACAATAAACTAACGTCAAATAAATCTTTGGTAATAAGGAAAAGAGAAAATATTGATTTTTCCTTTAAGAAGCACGAGAAAAAAATCAAATACTCGTTTCTAATTTTTTTTTTTTTGAGTGATCGATAAATAAAACAATCAATAATGATATTTTTATAATGAATAAAAGAAATTTAAGATGAATGAATTAAGTCAATATTCTTTGGAAAATAAAAGTATGTTTCATGGAGAAATAAAATAATAAGTTCAAATATATATTTATTCCTTTGTATATCATGTGATTTTGATTTTGTATGAATAAGTGTCATTTTCGTTTAAGTATGGAACGAAACAAAAAATGAATGAAACAACACAGTAATTAGGACGACGGATAGAAAATGTTGCTTATTGAGCTAAAGTCATATTTACGTTTGTCAATACGATAATCACAGACACTAACACATATATACGTGAAAATATTATTAATGAATGGCGTATATTTAAATGCCTCGTGGATAAAGACCCCTGCATCACAGCGAGAGGCATGACCGAACCATCGAAGGCGTCGGGCCCGCAGTAGGTCAGTAATTGCCTGGAGATTGCAGCGACGCCGGACTTCTTTGTTGGCGACGAAATCCAAGGGACGGACATGGAGAATGCGGCGGAGATTGTAGTGGTCGAAAACTTCTACGCGTCGCAGATCCGCTTTCCGTATGGGCCAGGTCTCACATCCATACAAAAGTATTGAGCGGACGAGGGCCTGGTAGATTCGTATTTTTGTCCTCAGACGTATTTCAGGCCGTGACTATAATCGCCTTTGGAGTCGACAAAAGGCAGCTCGCGCGGCATTAATGCGCGCTTCAATCTCATTCATGCCTTGACCGGTACCAATGAACGTGCAGCCCAGGTATTTGAAGCTATCCGTCTCCTCGAGGGGTTTATCCACGAGGCTATCTCCCCACGTCCTCTACCCGGCTGGAAAAAAACGTGTCGGTGGCCAGCTAAGAACGTGGCTCGGGACTACCAAAGCAAACGCTGAGCTTATTTCGGGCCCGCTCATCTATGGCCTGTCTCGTTGGAGACGTGACTGGCTATTGCTCCCTCGGGATCTTGCCTCCGATCGCCGGGCTTGGGTCTCAGCGGTACGAGATGTGCATCTTCATGAAGTCGACTCAACTCCTCCAGGGTGAATGTCGTTTCAAGTACAAGTAAAGTATATTTAAATGTACATTATATCACATGTTTCACACCTAAGGAGAATGTGTGGTTTTTCTATATTTGTTTTACAATAGTGTTTTTTTTATATATTTGATTCCGGATCCAAAAGAACTGTGCAGCGTTTATCCTCATAGTGTTACATAAACACAAGTTGATAGGTTCGGTTTGTTGGAAGAACACAACCAATGCTTTATTTTAACATATCACTGTGTATACAAAGTAATTAAAATAAGAAACATATATTACTTGTTATGCTATTAGGAAAGACGCTCGTGATGTCTATATCAAACGGTGTTATTGCTTTCTCTGTGCAATAGCATGCAACTTACTTTAAATGTATGCTGGTTTAAAGAATAATAATTAGTGAATACACAACTCTTACATAGACATAAACTACGAAAGTGACTAAAATAAAGCAGCAAAAAAGATAACGGTAAATTGTAAAACGCTTCAACAAATTACAAACGTCTGTTATTATTTTAATTGAATATAATTCAACTCCAAAATATTCCAGTAAAGATATAAAAGCAAAACTGAATATGTATACAATTGAATATATTACACGCATATACCCCATTGCTTTTATGAAAATTATATTTGGCTGTTGTACTGAAATAGACACACATTTGCGTGGCAAATTTTGTATTAGTCTAAAAAATAACAAAGATTTTCTCTATGCAATATTCCTAGAATCCTGTATTTATCACTCTTTATACAGATACATGTACCCGTACACACTCACGCATGCTCATACTCTTACACACAACAACACACATACACATGCATACACACACACACACACACACACACATATATATATATATATATATATATACACTGCGTACCAAATTATTAACGAGATTATATTTTTCTTAATAGTTAAGGAGTGAGTGAATAACATTCATGAAACTCTTATAAAGTGCTTACCATACGATTCAGCTACTTCAATCAAAAAAATAAAAGTATTTAAAGCAGTATTAGCGAAACTATGGCAAAAGATAGGGATATATTTTGCTTTCAGTGTATCAAGTTATTACCGAAGTTGAGAAAACATACAAACACTATATCCCCATAACTTGCTTATTGAAACAAAAGTCAAACATATATAAATTAGGAAAAATGTTAGAACACAATAACTCAATAACTACATAGCAATTTCTACCTTGATATAATTAGTAGGGGATATGGGATCTTTTTTATGAATGACTTGTGAAAGACGTTGTGCATTTTATGACAGACGCTGGCCCATTGAATTAATCAATTTTGTTATTTCGTCAACAGTTATCCCTTACGATACCTCTTGGAGCACATCCTGCAACTCATCTTTGCTCTTAAATTGGCGTCCACTTGCATAGCTGCGTCGCTTCATAGTACTCCAAAGGTTCCCAATTAGGTTCAAATCTGGCAAATTTACAAGCAACTCCATCTTCCGTGGGGCAGTGAACCCCAGTTGTTACCCATACCCTTTGCTTTTGTTTGATGTATGCATAAGAAGCAGTATCCTGCATAAAAATAATAATTCCTCTAACGGTAACCCTTTGTTTCTTCAGCCATAGTTCAAAGCGCTCCTTCAGAAAAGCTATGTAAGCATTTGGCGACATTTTTACGCCTTTTGGGACTTTCCATGTTCCAGCTAAATTACCTCTAATAATCCCAGCCCATATCATTATCCCACCACCACCTTCTTTACGCCTTAAACGCTGATCAAGATGTCGTCTATCTAGGACTTGTTTCTTGCTCCAGCAATCTTTACCATCAAGAGTAACACGCACTTCATCCGTAAAAAAACTCTGAAAACATCCGTTTTCATGTTGTTTTCCCATTTCAATCAGTTTTGTATGTGATGTTGCTTTAATGAAGGCTATATCACAGGCTTCACATACTTTGCTCCTTCTTATGGAAGGCGACATCGAGTACTTTTTGAGACAATACGGATTGGTCAAAGACTTTCCGACTTGTCTGCCCATGGTCCTTAACAACTTCACGTTTAATTTGGAGTAGAGAACGGCGTGAAACAATTCTAGATTTACATTTATCAGCTCTCTTGAGTACCTTTGTAGGGTCTTTAACAAAGTTCTTCACACCTTGATAGTACCTTCCTATCATTTTCGATATTCGGAGAGTAGTTTTACTTTTTGGTAGCTTTTTTTAATAGTACTTTTTCAGAACTACTCAAACCAACTGGACGACACATTTTATTGAAGAAACAAACTGCCTTGTTCATAATTTGACACACCTGAAATACTGTGGCTTCAACCATTACGATGGTAAGTTGTTTACATTGTGCAGAACAGTAAGTAAATTTCAGAGTACGCGCGGCTCAGCATTTGATACAGAACTACCGGTAAGTTTCTGAAACTGGTAGAAAAATCATATCTCGTTAATAATTTGACACGCAGTATATATATATATATATATATATATATATATATATATATATATATATATATATAAAGGTGAAAGTGTCTGTGTGTCTGTGTCTGTGTACATTTCCCTACGCAATAATTCTATCTATTTTTAGTCTACAGACTCGAAATTTGATATACAGGGTAATGAGATTTGGGTAAATCGATGTGATCGGTTTTTTTGGCCAGAAATTAAGCGATTAAGGGGTCAAAGTTCAACGATTTTACCTTTGAGAACTCTACCAAACTCTTCCTAAAATATTGGGTCTACACACTTGAAATTTTAGATATAGGTCCGGCGGACATGCATCTAACTTAATAACTTGAGCTGAACCCAAAACAATACATTTTAAGGGGTCATAATGAGGGTCAAAGTTAAAAAAAAGTGAACGTGTCTGTGTATATGTCTGTGGGTGTGTGTCTGTGTACATTTTTTCTACGCAATAACTCTGTCAATCTTCAGTCTATAGACTCGAAATTTGATGTACAGAGTACTGAGATTTGTAAAAATCTTTGTAATTCGTTTTCGGCCACGTATTGGCTGTTAAGGGGTCAAAGTTCAATGATTTGACCTTTGAGAACTATAGCAACTCCTCCGCTTAGGTTTAAACACTTGAAATTTTAGATAGAGGTTCATTGGACATGTATCTAACTTAATAACTTGACTGAGCCCCAAACAATAAATGTTAAGGGTCGTAATAGGGGTCAAAGTTTAAAAAGTTGACCGTTTTTTATTGCTGTACTTACACCTCAAAACACCCTGGCAACGCCGGGTGAAATTCTAGTATATATATAAATATATATATATATATATATATATATATATATATATATATATATATATACACACACATATATATATATATATATATATATATATATACATACCGTTTGTATATTTATACACTAAGCCGTCCCGTTTTTATAAATAGATCTCAGTACCGATAGATAATTAGGGATATTACTGTGCACTTAATAAATATACAAATGTTGGATGAAAGATGTACAGAAATCGTTGGATTTATACTGTACAATATGCTTCGTTTATATGTTGGCAAAGCGTTAGATTATTATCGCTTTTGTTTAAAAGGATTACTATTGTAATATTAAGCTTATATCATGGAGATTATAATGGAATAAATTTACACCCTTTTATGTAAATAGATATGTTTGCAGCTTTAATTATTCGGATTATCATTAATAAAGTCGTCTGTGATCATAGCGATTTTGCATTGTTTTATATTTATACTACACAGAATTGCGTATTGATTCATCTAGCATAGGTTATTCTAGAATAGAGATAATGTGTTGATGGGAATATTATCAACTGATTACATAATATTAAAATTAAAATGAAGAAATTAGGCTAAAAATATATAATAATTTGCTCTCAGCGGTTGAAAATGAATAATTTTTTCTCACTATCGATTAATATCGAGAATAAGTAATCTCGTTTCAAGATGTTTATTAAAATATATTCAACTAACAATTTAGTCAGCAAAGAAGTAATTTAGAAAGAGAAATATACACTAATACATGTTGTTATAATAACATGAAACTATTATTTTTCTAAAAAGAGGAACAAGTTCCTTTAAAAATACCACTATAGTATGTTTCAGATTAACATGAGAGAATTATATGAACAAAGTATCTATGTACAAGTAAAACAGTGTTGATGTATCGCCTTTTTAGTTAGTCACTTTCATATGCAGGCGTGCGTTTTATATAATTAATCTGCCATCACATGATAGCTAATGAGATGTACTTTATTTTATTGAGATACAAATTTTAAAATATCGCGAAACCTTGAACCGATTTTCTAACGCAATTTTTATAACGGTGCGTTGTACCCTATGATTTTTAATCTTTATCTCTCTCTCTCTCTCTCTCTCTCTCTCTCTCTCTCTCTCTGTATATATATATATATATATATATATATATATATATATATATATATATATATATACTAGCAGAACCCATTAACCGGCGTTGTCCGTTTGAAAACCGCCCCCCCTCGCAAAAAATAAATTACGGTTATTGTTTGTGGACAATGCCGTCCCTTTCACAATTGCAGACACTGGCGCCCGTGGCAGAAAAGAAATCACCTGGCGTTTACTGTCGACTAGTGATGGTTTTTCGCGATAACATACAAGTGCTATTTGAATTTTAAAAAAAGGCAATTAAAGGAATGCGTACATCAGTATGAATTTATAAAAGTACGGAAAATGGTTCATTAGAATAATAGAAAGTAAAAACATTAATTTTAGAAGTTAGAGATTCTCACTGTATATGGATTATTTACAGTGATCGAAATCTGTGGTAACAGTTTCCCTTTATTGCCTAAGTCTTCCTCTTCTTGTCAACACTAGTATTAAAGTAAATTCCAGTTGTATATCATTTTTTAACGTTTAAAACAAAACAATTACGACTTTTTAAACTTCATTTCTTTGAGTATTGTCATGTTAAGAACGACGTTTTGAATAGACATCACGAACATCCAAATCGTAAGAACGACATTCGGAAGAGACCCACTCACCATCCTTGTGTTAAAAAAGGCTTTCCCCCTTTTTATTGAGGGAAAAACATACCAACATTTAACTGTGATAACCAGTGTCCGCAAACCCACACGAAAATGCTAAAAAAAACAAAACAAATAAATGTGAAGTGGGTGTGTCGCAAGGAGAGAAATGGATTTGTCTATCACGCGTGCATAGAAAACTAAAAGACGTTTCAATTATACCAGTCATCATAGGAGCAACTGGGCTTATGAAAAAGAACTTTAAAAAGTACATAGCAAGCATACCCGGTGAACCAAGTGCAAGTGGAATACAAACGATTGCACTGAAAGGGACGGCTAGAATCCTGAAAAGATCTCTTGGTTGGACTCACTAAAATAGGGGTAAATGTCAGACATCTGGTTGGATGTCCCATCCCCTAGAAGAAAAAGTTTAAGAAAAATGAAAAAAAGGGAAGTCAGTGAATTACAGTGCATAATGCCGTCAGTGAATTACAGTGCATAATACAGCCAGTAAGTTGCAGTGCATAATACAGATCTTTATATCTCAATAAACAATTGTCTCCGGAAATGTCGAATGATGTTTTTAATCAGCATAGTACAAAACATATTATGATAGTCATTCCAACGCAAATTGTGAAGGTGGACCTAATGTAAAAATATATACCCCACCTCGCAAAATAGTCGAGAATCAGTCCGGAAAAGAACTTGAAGGAAAATCAACCGAATTCGATTCCTTATGTCATTAAATTTATCTTAAAAATATACTATATGTATTCGATGTAAAAAATCGGTAATTATGACTAAAACTAGACCCTAACTTTAAAACACGCGTGCAGATCTGTCAATTGAGGTATGGAAGAAAACATTGTAAATATCTAAACACTTTGACCACAGATATGAAATATCACCTTCAATAAATATAGTTATATGAAAAGATATCCAATAAAATAACTAACAAATTAACTGATGAAGAAATGTTACAAAATTTGTATATATTTTCATCATACTGATGGTAAAAACATAAACATAGTTATAAAAAATAGTTTAACATCAAAAAAATAGAAAGAATATATGAAGCGAAATACACACAGAGCAAGCGAGCGTGCGAGCGGGCGAGGGAGATAGAGAGAGAGAGAGAGAGAGGGGGGAAATAAATTTGTTCTTTTGTCTTAGAATAAAGTTATATAGAGAGAAAGAAAGAGAGGGGAAGGAGAGGCGAGAGAAGAATATTAACAACGAAAGAATCCAGATATCGCACAGAGGAACGAATTTTCTAAAACAAATGTAACTATGTTTGAAAAATTATGATTAATTACTGAAACAAATGTACGAAAATAGCAAGCGAGCAATTTACTGATAGGGGGAAATTAGGAAACATTGCGAATGCATGTTAGATGGTACATTAGGGTTCATTTAGCATGCCAATACCGTTACTCCAGAATATAGACAGAGCTCAGCAAATGAGAGTGGGGGAATTAATCGGGAAAGTCGGGAAAAATGTTGTGATGTTAATGAGTTTAAAATCCAGTTATGAATGGTGAAATTCCATATCTGACAAAAGTGCAGAATACATCCCGGAAAGATTTAGAGGGAAAAATAGAAACTCCTACCTCAGAATATGGTTGCGATGGTGATGGTGCTGCTCCTAGGATTAAAATGTAGGGTTATACTATAACGAATAATCGGTAAAAATGACGTTCCAATGGTACATAAGATACTGGCTAATAGTCTAGACATAGGACATTTTTATGTGGCACCTGTTTGTGCCAACGTACGTTACTTTAGCCCAGAGGGGAATATCTGCAATACAAATAATATTTATATATATATATATATATATATATATATATATATATATATATATATATATATATATATATATATATACTAGAACTTGAGGATTCCGAAAGAAATTAAGCAATAACCGTTATTGCATAAGTGTGATTGCGTGTAGGTGAATTGGTGCTTTAATTCTTAAATGCTGTAACAAAATTTATATAACGTAGGCGTTGATTTTCGCTACTACTTATAAAATATTCGATATTATAAAATAGTAATTTCTGAGATAAATTTTATAAAATGAAAAAAATACATATTAAAGCGATTGAACATATTTATTAATTTTAATTCTTTTGTGGACCGGCTTAGAATAAGAAATGACTTGACAAGTGCTCAAACGAACTCTATCGCATTTTTTAGCTAATGACGGCAAAGTGATAATGCCTTACGATCAAGAGATAATTCAAATGATACTGTGTTCTAATCTACTGCTGTTAAACGCTGAGTAGATAGGGAGCTTTCCTAGATGTTTGTCAACCGAAATCAATTCCCAATTCATTTAGTTTAGCATGGTCCTGGATATAACCGTAAATTATATCCAATGGTGAGGCCCCCATATGTGGATTTCAGGAGTGTGGAGCCACCTCTTAATTACCATTGCTCCCAGGTTCACTATGACCCGGAGTGATAGTACCTATTAGGGTCCCAACCAAAAAAGTTTCTTCAAACTTACTAGATTCGCCATTAAATAACCTGAAAAGGGTGGATATGCTGTAAAACAAAAAACAACAAACTAACAAAAAATAGTTTAGCGGTGTAGAGTAGAGAATAATATAAATTGATGAGATGCGATCTATGAACAAAAACACAATGATGGACGAAGTTTTATATATATATATATATATATATATATATATATATATATATATATATATATTTGTGTACTATCTAGTAAATACTGGTATTGCAGTTTGATGTTACCTAGACGGTAAATATATTTAATAGTTTACTACTGCAACCTGTAAAAATCGACAACAGACTTTTAATATGTAATATATTGATGTTGGAATTTCGAGGATATTCAGCGTAAATGGAGATGCTCTGATGTTATTGTAGCTCTTTTATTAAAACTACAAGAATATTTAGCTAAGCTAACATAGACGCGACGTAGCCACGGGATAAAATATGCTTAACTATGGTGTTTTACTTCATACAGATTCCATATGTATTTTATAGAGTCAATTTCTATCGATCCTTTTATATTATAAAGTTGTGATTGAAAAAATGAATGTTTATATATATGTATGCATATATATATATTTACACACACACGCACATACACACACACACACACACACATATATATATATATATATATATATATATATATATATATATATATATATGAAAATATGTATGAATAAAAAAATAGGAAAAATATATGAACATTTATATCTTTTCTGCATTTATTTTCTATGTGCTGACGTGTAGGAATACAAATAGTCTTTTGAAACAAAAAAGATTGTTTCTTTCAAAAGCACATATTTTCGACAGTCCTTCGTTCTTCCTCAGTGTGAATAATGGAAACATGAGTTTAGAGCGGGCAGGGTTAGCAGCAGGAACGACACGGTATAGCCAATAAGGTTAAGATCTATTGAATATGACGCTTTCAACATTGTTGACTTGAAATTTTCAGCAAATGTGTGGCCTCTATTCAAAACGAAGTATTTTATAAAACTTTGAATTGGACAACAACGCGCCGCACGAACACCCTCACATATGTGAACACGCACACACACACATACACACACGCATATATATGTGTGTATATATGTATATATAAATGTATGTATATAATGTATATATATGTGTATATATATGTATCTATATGTATGTATATACATATGTGTATATATATATATATATATATATATATATATATATAAAATAACTTTATTTCATCTCAGTTATAATCCAAACGGAAACCCAAACTTTTGAAATATTTATTTAAAATCCTCATAAAATATGAATGGCTTAAATGCCATCAGCTATAATCAGAACCGAAATAAAACTTATGGAGAATTTTTGCTAAAATTATTTATTACAAGTATTCGCAGGTCATAACTATTAAACAAGACTTATTCGGAAGAAAAAAGATTAAAGTGTGACACAGAAAATAACACACGCGCTATCGTATTAATATAAAGAAGAAGGGATCTATAGTTCAAGAAGGCAACAAAAGCTATACAATGTCCTATGAATGCTATATCGTAAAAACAGAACCTGGTATTCTATATTGCGAAGTCAACGTTCCATGGCCATTTCTCTAGATAGTTTGACTTCCATGCAAATCTCTTCTCTTTTATCTTTTCTACCCTTCTTTTGCCATCACATTTAATCGTTCGACCTCTTCGTTCTTTATCTCTTCCTATTCTTCCGCTTTCCCCGCGTCTTTTCATCTAGTATTCTCTTTCATCTGAATTCACACCCAAAGGACAACAACCATTGTGATTGCAGAGACGTGATCCGTCCCGCATTGTGTATAAACCTTCCGATAACGCGTGCCTTGTTTCTCTAGTAATGACCCGGCGTTTTATACTATTGTTTTTGCGCAGCATTGGTGTTCGTTTGTATAAATAACCCCAGGAACGCAATAAAAATAATGGCCTCCTTTTGGATGTGGCTTTCCCTTTTGTCATATAGATGACTGATACGCCCTACCCTTTCACTCGCCTTCTATACAGAAATCTGTTACGAAAGTCTTAATACCCGCATTAATACAACTGATACGTTTTGCCAGCACCAGAAATTCTTCATGCTTAGAATTATATAAGGAATATCAAGAAAGGTAAACAACGAATCATAGAGACATATATTTATTCAGGACCAGCTGACCACCCGGCGTTGCCCGGTCGTATAATACGCTTAGGCATGACATTTCGATTTATGCAGATTGCGTATGTCTTATAGAATCACTCCTCAATTGCATATTATATATTACGAAGATGAATTGGCCCGGTGGAATAATTCACAATAAATAAATAAATAAGTAATATTGACAATGTCGTTCTGTGTGGATCTACATTATCACATCAGCTGGTGTTGTGGCTTTACACAATTGCCCTGGAAAGTCACTTTTGCTTAATGTCAAGTTTTCAAATATGAAAACAGGCAGATGATTTTCAGCGATTTAAAATGGTACCTCCTCTTTTTATCGTCAATTGAAGTCATTAATTAGAAAAAAATATGATGGGAGATATATCCAAGTGTGAACTGGGAATCATTAGATCTTTAGTTGAATTCTCTACCACTAAGGTGTATTTTCAGATGTCAATAATTATTGTAAGAAGAAATGATTTGTAGTGATTTTATTATCTCCCTTGCCGACGTAAAGTAAAAATAATATCTTATAAATATTCTTTTATATCTGTAAGAAAGAAACTATTTTCAGCATTGGATTTTTTCAATTTTCAAAACGTATCTGATAGAATTTCTGTACGAAACATATCTCTCAACACAGTCAGACATATAAATTATTATTGTGTGAAATTCGCAAACGATAGGCTCAGCCGTTTCGGAACCTACGAGGAACGAACTCACACACAGAAAAATGGCATTTAAATAATAGCAGATATATTGATTTATTTTTGCACACAGTTCTTTTTATTATACATTATAAATTCTTCTTTGTTTTTGTTTTTCCTGATAATTTTGTTTTTTTCTTCATAATTGTACAATACTTACATACAGCCGAAGTTAATGTGACGGCAAATTTATTATTATTATTATTATTATTATTATTATTATTATTATTATTATTATTATTATTATTATCATTATTATTATTATTATTATTATTAGTATTATTATTATTATTATTATTATTATTATTATTATTATTATTATAACACTTAATAAAATCACTAGAAAGAGTAACATAAAACCTTGAAAAACAAATATGAGAGATTTGAATCAGACGTATGCCTGAGAAAATGCAATGGGCAGCATGAATAAAAACGGAATGCGGAGATTAATGCCTATACATAAGCATTAGCCTCCCTTAGATGACATTTTTAGTGTTGCCATGAAGTGGGCCCAAACCAAATCTTAGAGGAGAGTCAATGAGGATGGAAAGAACGCTGATAGAAAACACAACCAGACCTCAATTTGATAAGTACGAAAATGGTTGGGACCTTAAAGAGTTTATTTGCACCCAAATATCAGCGGAGCATTATAGTTTCCACCAATAAGAATCAATAGCAAACGTCTATTGCGGTAATGCAAAGTAATCTGCAAAGGTTATAGATTCAGTAATTATTACTGGAAATCTGCAGAAATTTGTTGGAACTCAGGCACCAAGAAACACCACAGGGTTTTCTTAATGGGAATTATTTACTGACGGTATTTTAGAACACTCTTAAAAAAAAAATAATAATAATAATAAAAATAAAAATAAAATAAAAATAAACACAACCAGAATATCCAACCAGGATATGCGAATAGAATTCGGTATGAAAAGTGCGCACTGAAGAACGGGAAAACCTGGAAACAATTGAAGCTACCCAATTAAACGGAGAGCATTGATGGAATATGACAGCGACAAATATATAGGGGTTCTAGAAGCAGGCATCATCAAAGCATCAGAAATGAAAGTGAAAATTTAAGAGGTACACTATTACATCCTTGGCCCGGGTTTAAAGGCGGAAAAGTAATTTTTACTCCAGCTCACTGACTTCGGTTCATGCATGCACCCGGTTTAGAGAAGGTTAAGGGACTTTACTCACAAGGATGTCTACTCGGCACGTTCCCATCAAAATTATTGCCGGAATGCAGTCCAGTGTAAGCAAATTTAATTCCCGTCAAATTTTCTCCAATATTCAATTAAAATGGTTAGAAGCGAAGCATACAAAGAAAAATACGAGGCAAAACTTCACTGTGTAAGAATGTGGAAACTGGAGGCAGAATTATAGTATATATATATATATATATATATATATATATATATATATATATATATATATTACGTGTGGTTTTATTTATTTATTTTGTAAACAAAAAAAAAACAGATACTCGAGAAATGAGACCAGCAAAAAAAAAAAATCAAGGATGAAAGAAAAGGCGGTCGCCAGTAATCCCAGAGAAAAGGTGGGGGTTTAGTTCCCAGATGCGATCACCGATTCGTTTTATGATACATTTGCGCCGATAAAATCCAGTCGATTAATCTGCCGGGTTGCAAACAACATACAGGTCCTTTTGGTTGGGAATAGATGAGGAGAAATTCACAAACCTGTTTTCTATGAATTTGAGAATCCTTGTTATTTTCATTTCAAAATAAGGTGCGCCCGAATAACATTTCTTTTTAAAGTTTCAAAAAGTCATTCCTCGCTTTTGATTGCTAAATAGGACTTGGCGGTATGAACTTTAAAAAGTTTTCATTGTTTTTATCGCCTCTAATTCTAAAAGATAAGACGGGCCGACTTGGAATCAAGAGAAAATCACAGCCATCGCTTGCCGAATAGCGAACTCAGACCCTTTCTCTCTCCCTATTTTTCTCCTTCCTCGCTGCTTCTTATGTTCCCCGCGTGACCTCGTAGCATGGCCTTACATCGACTATAAAAATAGCTTGACCCTAACAGCGTTGCAGTCGTTTTTTTTTCTTTTTTTTGCCATGGACTTACGTCCGTTGTTGGGTCTCATTTATCTTCCTCCAGCGTTCTCCAGCCCAAGAACTTTGACAATACCTAAGTAGAATAAAAAAAAACCCTGGAAACTAAACGGTGCAGGAGAAACCTAAGTGAAAGTGTAGCTAGTATAATACTCTGAACTGTTTATAATTTGGGCCAAAGAAAAACTGAGGCGTCTTGACCAGAAAACAAGGAAATTTATTACTATGAAGAATGCATTATACCAAAGGATGATGTTGACCAGCTCTATGTGAGAAGGAAAATTGGAGAGACTGGGCTGGTTTCTATGGAAGACTGCATCAATAACAAAAAGGAATTAAAAACACATAATGCAGTATACCGAAGGATTACTTACAACAGCATGATAAACTGTGGACAAAGACACGAAACACTAAACTACATAAAAAAGCGAATTTGCAGCAGACTATCCCAAAAACAACACAAAAATAGATACGATCAAGTACGGAAGGCAGTATATTGGGAATTACGCAGCCATTTGCCTTATAAACACCCAGCCAAATAGTACAAACACAGTCAAGTATCGAAATTATACGAAACATAAATAAACAAACGGATAAATCCATTCGAGCAAGAAAAACAGATGTCGTAATTTTTAACAAGAAGGAAAAGTATTGTACCCTCATTGATTTTCCTTTCCAGCAGATCATCGGGTCAAGAAACAAATAAAAAAGCGGAGCAAATACGTGGAACTGGCCAGAGAACAAAAGGGTGTCGTAAAAGTGATGAAAATCAATATCACATCCGAATAGAAGAAGCACTAAAAACAATAGTTATATGCTTCTATTTTAGTCATTGATAGATCAATCATTCTCAGCTTGGGTAATTCATACTTGTGTTCCGGCCCTCATTACTGTGTTTGGAGAGTTATATTTTCTTCTATTAATATGTGACCTCATTCTTAATTCTGCGTTCAGCGAGAACATACAGCATGATCTGATCAAAATCAATTTAATATTAATCGAGGGCAAGAGCGCACTTAGTCACTTGAAACCATTAAACCACAGATAAGTTGGAACATATGACACAGCGTAAACAGTCAGAAATATAGACTGCATATTCCACGGTTGTCACTGAACTGGAACTTTGAGATTAATACTTGATATATAAACCACTATTTTAAAATAAATTGTTAGAGTGGGTTTAATTCGAAAAATCGTGATAAAATTGCAACGTCGAAGTGGAAGTTTATCCTACTTTTTAAAAGATACGTAAGCCTGATAATGCTAATTGTCATTCACATTCCAGTGAATAACAACGTCGGTTATTAGTTATAAATCAGCAATAAACAAGTAATGCAATAATGCAATGCGATTAAATTATGTTAAATGATGCAAATATGTCAATTAAATGATGCAAATTGAAAATCTACCAAGACTTGGCGGGGCTCATACTTAAGAGAACTGAACTAGTTATCCCTACCAAGGGATCTATTGTAATAACTAAAGAGAAAATGATAGATAGTAAGAAATAAAAATAAAATTCATGAGAATGATTGATTTCGTATTGATTGGTTTTGCAGTTACAGAATACATGGAATAAAAGGAACGAAAGAGAGTGAAATTGTCAAAGTAATTCTTCAATTGTCGATTAAAAGCGAGATAAACAGCTGATGAAACTATAGTGCAATTTTTTTTTTTATTTGCGTATTGGGAATGATTCAGATGTCAAAAATAACAGCTGTCTAGGAAATTGCGTCTGTAACTAGAAACAGCGTATGACATATTTCATATCTGCTCGATTTTGAACAATGGCATGAAATACTATGGGGGTTTGTAAGTGATTAAAACTAATGTGGGCATTATCAATGAATTCCCTGCCAATAATAATAATAATAATAATAATAATAAAAATATTAATAATAATAATAATGATAATAATAATAATAATAATAATAATAATTATTATTATTATTATTATTGTTATTATTATTGTTGTTATTATTATTATTATTATTATTATTATTATTATTATTATTATTATTATTATTATTATTACATCGGCCAGCTCTATTTGAAAATATTTACTAATAGAAACGTATAATACTGGCCGACTCTCCAGAAAAAAATAGATGGAGAAATAAATGATGTGTAGTTGTCTACTTACATTTCAGAAAAGCATCTTCAAACACGCACATACTTCGGAATACAAAACGACTGTTCATCGCACAACAACCTTCGTCTGAAAGAACAATACAACAATGGATGAAAAAAGCAAAAAAACAAAAAGACTAAATCATTAACATCTATAATAATAATAATAATAATAATAATAATAATAATAATAATAATAATAATCATAATCATAATAATAATAATAATAATAATAACAATAACAATAATAATAATAATAATAATAATAATAATAATAATAATAATAATAATAATAATAATAATAACTAGCTGGACCCGTGAAAATTTCACGTTTTCTTTTCTTTTTTTTTCACATACACATTATCCCATCACATATCCGTAGCTTGAAACATTTACATTAACCCTTTACTGCCCTGGCCGACGAATTCACCCTGTGTACTATTTTTTTAAAATAGTTAATGAAGAGTACGGGAGGTAAAATGTATGTAAATATGTATATATTAAAATCACGATATTAGTGCTCCAAATATTCTCAATAAATACAGCTTCATTTATGTTTTATAAATATGTTTATTTAAAAATATTTTCAAAAGTTGTATTTATTTTTTAGCTTATTTATCATATACTTATTATATAATGGAGACTTAGAATGTTTAAAACATGATATTGTAAATTTCGCACAGTAATGGGTTAAACCTGTGCATTTTGTTCAAAAATATTTGAACCTAACGTTGAACCTAACCAAAACTATCCCAGAATATGTTCTTGATGTTTAGATGCATATGCTTGATTACTTAAAATACATTTCAAATGTCAACGTTTAAAAATTATAAACTGTCATTACATCTGTTTTTTCTCCCATATACGTCATTCAGATTGCCTCAGGGAACCCAAACACATGGACAATTTTAGATGACTTCTGTGGATACGATATTTCGTGTAAATGTGATTCCTCTTCTGTGGCCATGCGTGGAATCATTAAGATGTTGAACTTTAACTCTCACAGTCTTCATTGCTCTTGCTCTTCAGAACGCTACATAAAGCTGACCATGAGTTAAGCATGGCTTTGGTAAATATATGCCAACTCTATCAAAAGTCTGACCTTGAGCTTTATTTATTGTCATTGACTATGAGAGGCGAACAGGGAACTGAGTGCGATGAAGAACAAAAGGAATATTGGCATCGCTAGGTTTCAGTTTTATCCTTGGGATGAGTACTCTCTTATGAGCGTGTGAACCGCTGATTATTGATGCCTTGATGCTGTGCTCGTGAAGCTGAATGACCTCTAGTCGAGTGCCGTTACACAGTCCCTGAGTTATGGAGAGGTTTCACAGTAGCATAATTATTGCTCCAATTTTAAGATTCAACCTATGAGGAGGCATGCCAGATGGAGTGAGATAATTAATGAATTCCATTGGATAATTTTGTGCTTCCTCGTCATTATCGCAACTTACAGAATCAGTGCTGAGGTACGTTTTATTTTCTGTTGGCAACATTCTCAAAATTTCCTCATTGACCGCTAAGCATTCAGAATTCTTTGGAGATAGGATTACTCTTGCTTTCATCTCTTCAGCCGTACAGTTGTTAAACACCTCCGATATCAAAGAGCCATTACATGTGCACATTTCAGGAATCTATATATTAATACGCTTGTAACTATCTATCTATGTGTGCCACACTTTCCGGCAAATTTGATTGATTGAGAAGATTTTATTCTGGAATAGCGGATTACGCATTAAACGAACGCTCAAGGCACAGATCAGGGTTGCCAGGTTGGCTTCATTTTTAAGGTAGTTTGGCCATCAGAATTTCTGTTTGGCTTTTTTTCCAAATTTGTCCCTTTTATGAACGAACGGTCAAGGCAGAGAGAGAGCGAGAGATAGATAGATAGATAGATAGATAGATAGATAGATAGATAGATAGAGTGAACGCTCAGCGGGGAGAGAGAAACAGAAAAGAGACAAAACACCGTGAAATTTACACAGGCCCACCTAGATCCGCCGAAAACCGTGCCGGTGGAGATAATTTAACCACACATGTAAATATATACCTTTCTCCTATTAAAACTTTTTTTCATGAAATTTACTGTAGTAGTAGTACAAATATATTGCGAAACCATCATTCTCTCTCTGTCTCTCTCTTTAATATAAACAACGCCTAGAGGAGAGAGTGGGAGGGTTTTTTTTTTCATGAAATTTAATGTTGTAGGAGTAAACATATATTTTTAGAAAAATATTTCATGTTTCTTTCCTGGATTAGCGGAATAAACATCAAACGAAGGCTATTGTAAATTTCACGGTTTTTTGTTTCTTTTGTTTTTCTCTCTCTCCCTAGACGTTGTTGACTTTCAAATATAAACATTTAGTAAATAACTGTGGAAACAGATTTTTAAATAGTTTTAATTAACGAAGACTCTCTCTTTCTCTCTCTTTCTCTCTCTCTGTCTATCTATCTATCTATCTATCTACTCTGCCTTGAGCGTTCGTGTAATGTGTAATCCGTAGATAGATAGATAGACAGAGATAGAGAAAGAGAGTCTTCGTTAATTAAAAATATTTAAAAATCTGTTTCCACAGTTATTTACTAGGGAGAGAGAGAAAAACAAAAGAAACAAAAAAAAACGTGAAATTTACATTAGCCTTCGTTTGATGTGTATTCCGCTAATCAAGGAACGAAACATGAAATATTTTCTAAAAATATATGTTTACTCCTACAACATTAAATTTCATGAAAAAAAACTCCCACTCTCTCCTCTAGGAATTGTTTATATTTAAGAGAGAGACATACACAGAGAGAATCATGGTTTCGCAATATATTTGTCAATAATTTGTCAATGACATCTGGAGCCACTTCATCAAGAGAACTCTGGAGTGATCCATTGCGCATTTGCAGAAGCCATCTTGAAAACTCCTGTTCATTTGAATTTGCTCTCATGTTCTGTGTGAGGCTCATGTGATTAAAGCTATGCCATAAGTATGAGCGTTTGAGGCACACATCTAGCACAGCAGCAGGAGGAGCTCTCGGGACAACCGGAAGTGCTTGCCCGAAGTTGCCTCAAAGTAAGATTACTTTACCACCAAATGCAGTGTGGGTGTTCATTATATCTTTCAAGCATTTATCAATGGCTTTCAGCGCATAGCATGGGATCATTGGAGCTTCATCAATAATGAAGACTTTAACTTGCATCAGAAAGTTTCCTTTCCTAGAGTTCGGTGGCACATGGCAGACACTTGTTTCGCATAGGGGAACCGGAAGCTTGAATATACTGTGCAAAGTTTTGCCGCATTTCAGCAGTGTTGCAGCAATACCAGTCCAAGCAGAAGTGTTTGTCTTAATGTTGTTCGCGTTAAGGTATTCATATAACTTGTGAAAAGATAGGTTTTTCCTGAACCACCGGGTGCATCCACATAAAACAATCTATTTTCTGTTTGCTCACCTTGCTCAACAGAGAAGGCACTTGCAACCACAGCATTGAATATCTGCCTCTGTTCAATATTAAGAGAAGTCACATCTATGTTAGAGTTTCCAACATCTCCTTCATGTCCAGGATGATCTCCAACTGGTTCAGGCAGACCAAACATGTTGCAATTCATGCAATTTTCCATGAATAAAGTATTCAGAAAGTGGAGAGCAACATTTTCAGCAGTTATGTTATCATATCTAAGCAGCAGATCTTTGATCATAAAATGCTTATTCTCATTCCATAAATGCAGAACATTCACGGGCTGGTTGAAGACGCACATCATGGAAAACATGGATAATAGTTGTCGTGGCATCTGATGAGCTGCTGCTTCTGTCAAAACTTCCTGAAATGCATTGCCATTCTCAACCAGGCGCAGTCTGATGCATGCGTCTTTGAAGGTGGCCATTTCTTGACCATCGATTGTCTTCAAATCGCTGAAGGAAGTCGCTCCGGAGACATGAAGGAGCAACATCCTCAAATAAAATTTTTCTTCATTTCCAGGACTTGCAGAGTACATTCTGGTTAAAATGTTGCTGAATCTAATTCGCTGTGTCCACTTTGTTGTTTGTTTGTTGAATACATAATGCTCAGGTACAGGACAATAGAAAAGATTTCTTGCATTCTCATCTGTTTGATTGAGGTTGAACCAAGCTGTCAATGTGTGTCACGTTCTTCTGCTCTTGCTGCCGCCTGTCTTTGATTCCCTTCTCTATAGTAAACATGCTGCTCATCAGGCAAATGTACAGCCAAGCGATAAACAGTGTGGGATTGAGCATGCATTTTGAACTCTGACAATCTCCAAAAGCCCTCTGGAGGAGACACATATCTACATGACAAAAACTGTTTAACTTCATTGTGTTCATGTATTCCAGTGGGCTCATTATTATCTAAAACATGTCTGATTTCCATGTTTGCACAATCGTGACCTTTATATATATATATATTTGAATAAATATTTTACGCTTTTCTCCGAGGAACACACTTCAACATTAATATGGGCACGGTATTTTTCCAGTAGATACTTATTCTATGGGACAACGAATCTGTTGTCAACCTCATGAGTGCCAACTTGTACCTTTTCTCAATTGTTTCTTCGTCTGTACACTGGATATCCGGATACATTTGTATTCGTTTCTATAAGGAAATCTTTTGGATTTTTTTTCTCACATGTTCCATCAACCATGCATACAGAATTAGGATTTGATATCCCACATGGACCATGTATCATCAATGTTCTCACGCATTCTCTCAACTCTCGGTAGTCTAATGAAGGTATTTCAGCACAAACCATTTCATCAATTTGTTCTCTTCTCCTCAGTTTGTCTTCTTCTCGCAGCATTACCAAAAGGTGGCAATGTGGTAGACCGCGCTTTTGAAATTCAATGACATAGATATGAGCAACTGGAACACCAAATATATGTCTATCCTTGATATCAATCAAAAGTTCCTTTAGGTGGATGTTATAAAATCGTGCAACTAAATCTGGCCTGTTTTGTGTTGTTTCATGCGGTCCAAGGTTCTCTGTGATTTCTCGACATTTTGCGTTACACGTGTATGTCAAAAAAATATCTGGTTTTCCAAATTTGCAGACAATCGCCATGGCATCTTGATATGCTTGTTGCATGTTTCTCGGACTTCCTGGGAATGTAGAAGGCAAAATGACTGGAACACCTGCCTCTTGATGCTCATTCTGTCTTCCTAGGTGATCCATGAGACCCGAATAAAGTGCAACTCTTAATTGTGCTTGGTATATTTTGAATGAAGTTCAGATGGCATCCCTCCACCTTCACATAAGCGTCAACAATATATTGTTGCAATAATTTTCCAGCTCGATGCAAAGCACTAAAGCCATCTCTGATTGCTAGCCGGTATTAGTAAAACTCTTGCATGGTGACTTTGGTGCGAACACGAGTTTGGCGTTGCGCCACATGAGCCATTTGTATATGCCATCCTGATTCTCCATTCGGAAAGAGAAGAGGATAAACCATGGGATCAAGATGGAAAGAGATGTAAGCAATCCTCTACCTCTGTTGACCTATGGGATAAACAATGATATCACGATGTACTGGAGGTGCACCATTATCACCAACGAATATGGTAGCGATCTTATTGCCTGATTGGTTGTTGTATGTCCTTCTGTCAGGGCCAGGGATGAAGTGCATGGTTACTTGTCTTGGTGACATGTTCTCAATTGCAGCTCTCTCTTGTTCTTGTTGTTCAGTATCCTTCATATTATGGTATGCTGCTGCATAAGGATTATTAATCAGTGCTTCATTTATCTTTAAAAAAACAGACACTAAACAGTTAGCATTTTCTGGAGCATTTACTCTATTGTGTACGGCTTTATTGGTTTCTATGATGTACAGCTGGCCATATCTTCTCTCTTCAGGGTCATTTGCATGGAGGTTGCTTGCGTAGTTGTAAGTTTGACCTTGTAAACGGAAACAATAGGGTCCACGTCCTGGAGGGGGTCTTATATTGGCACCAAAAGATGCAAAAGCAAATGCAGAATTATAGTTTCTTATATTCTGCCTGAAATTTGCACTCTCGGCATTGTTGGTATCAAATAATAATCTTAAATTTTCGGGGTAAACTTGTAAGGGGGGTAGCATTATTTTCCGTTATGACAGCAATTTAGTTGTTCTTTTGGAATCTTAAGGCTCTGCTAAATTGACATCGGACATCCATGGCCCCAATGTAATATATTTGGCGTTCCATATTGTGGGCATTTCTATGACGTTGAACTCTATTTCGCTCATTTTCAAGATAATTTTGGCGCTCTTGTTGATTCATATTATTTCTTTTTACATGGTCCCTGTTTCTCATGTGTTCTAAAAATTGCTGCCTTTCTTCCATATTCATATTATTTCTTTTTACTAGGTCCCTGTTTCTCATGTTTTCTAGGAATTGCTGTCTTTCTTCCATATTCATATTTCTCCTTACGTGATCTCTATTTCTCAAATGGTCAAGATGTAATTCTCGCTCATTCTGGCTCATATTAAGCCTTTGTTGTTGCATTCTTTGTCTGTTTCGATCACGGATGTATTGTCTTTCCTCTTCTCGCAAACGCTGTCGTCTGATTCTCTGTCTCTCTCTCTTGCTGCTTCTCTTTGCTGTGTTCTTCTCTCATCCATTGCTCTAGATGAGCCAAACCGTCTGTGTTTAATCTGTCAATAATAAATGAATTTTCTGTTTTTTTCTCTCTCTCCCTTGAGCGTTCTCTTTTTTTCTCTCTGCCTGGGTTAGCAGACGATAATAATTATTTGAAGCCAAATTTTTCAGAAAAAAAAAGAAAAGAAGGCCAAATTTAAAAGCGCAGGCACATTTTGAAGTAAAAATGGCTAACAAAAAGCAAAATTGAAAATTAAAGGAAAATTGACTATATCGAAGTTGTTGACTTTCAAATAGAAACATTTAGTAAGTAACTATGTAAACAGATTTTAACATATTTTTAATTAACGAAGACCGCGTTTCTCTCTCTCTCTCTCTCTCTCTCTATCTATCTACCTATCTATCTATCTATCTATCCGCCTTGAGCGTGTGTACAGAAAAGGGCCGAACTTGAAAAAAAAGCCAAACAGAAACTCTGATGGCCAAACTACTTTTTCTTTTTTTCTTTTCCCTCCCCCATCTATCCCCCCCTCTATCTCTCTCCCCCTCTTACTCCTCTATCTCCCCCCTCTCCCCCTCTCTATCCTCTTGGCTTTGTTTATATCTAACAGCAATCAGTCGTAGTTGCGAGAATATCCTTCTATATATTAATACGCTTGTAACTATCTATCTATCTATGTGTGTCACACTTTCCGGCAAATTTGATTGGTTGAGAAGATTTTATTCTGGAATAGCGGATTACACATTAAACGAACACTCAAGGCAGAGATCAGGGTTGCCAGGTTGGCTTTATTTTAAAAGCAGTTTGGCCATCAGAATTTCTGTTTGGCTTTTTTTTCCAAATTTGTCCCTTTTCTGAACGAACGCTCAAGGCAGAGAAGGAGCGAGAGATAGATATATAGATAGATAGATAGATAGATAGATAGATAGATAGATAGAGTAAACGCTGAAGGGAGAGAGCGAAAAACAAAAGAAAAAAAACCGTGGAAATTACACGGGCCCATCTAGATCCGGCGAAACCGTGCCGGTGGAGATAATTTAACCACACATGTATATATACACCTTTCTCCTATTAAAACTTTTTTCATGAAATTTACTGTAGTAGTAGTACAACTATATTGCGAAACCATGATTATCTCTCTGTATGTCTCTTTCTTAAATATAAACAATTCCTAGAGGAGAGAGTGGGAGGTTTTTTCCTGAAATTTAATGTTGTAGGAGAAAACATATATTTTTAGAAAAATATTTCATGTTTCGTTCCTGGATTAGCGGAATACACACCAAACGAAGGCTAATGTAAATTTCACGTTTTTTTGTTTCTTTTGTTTTTCTCTCTCTCCCTATTAAATAACTGTGGAAACAGATTTTAAAATATTTTTAATTAACGAAGACTCTCTCTTTCTCTATCTCTGTCTATCTATCTATCTACGGATTACACATAAAATGAACGCTCAAGACAGAGTAGATAGATAGATAGCTAGATAGATAGATAGATAGACAGAGAGAGAGAGAGAGAGAAAGAGAGAGAAAGAGAGAGTCTTCGTTAATTAAAAATATTTTAAAATCTGTTCCACAGTTATTTACTAAATGTTTATATTTGAAAGTCAACAACATCTAGGGAGAGAGAGAAACACAAAAGAAACAAAACACCGTGACATCTACAATAGCCTTCGTTTGATGTGTATTCCGCTAATCCACGAACGAAACATGAAATATTTTTCTAAAAATATATGTTTACTCCTACAACATTAAATTTCATGAAAAAAAACTCCCACTCTCTCCTCTAGGCGTTGTTTATATTAAAGAGAGAGACAGAGAGAGAATGATGGTTTCGCAATATATTTGTACTACTACTACAGTAAATTTCATGAAAAAAAGTTTTAATAGGAGAAAGGTATATATTTACATGTGTGGTTAAATTATCTCCACCGGCACGGTTTTCGGCGGATCTAGGTGGACCCGTGTAAATTTCACGGTGTTTTGTCTCTTTTCTGTTTCTCTCTCTCCGTTGAGCGTTCACTCTCTCTCTCTATCTATCTATCTATCTCTCGCTCTCTCTCTCTCTCTCTGCCTTGAGCGTTCGTTCAGAAAAGGGACAAATTTGGAAAAAAAGCCAAACAGAAATTCTGATGGCCAAACTACTTTTAAAATGAAGCAAACCTGGCAACCCTGATCTCTGCCTTGAGCGTTCGTTTAATGCGTAATCCGCTATTCCAGAATAAAATCTTCTCAACCAATCAAATTTGCCGGAAAGTGTGACACACATAGATAGATAGATAGTTACAAGCGTATTTATATATAGATAATTGCCTGTGAATGCGTTGGTTAATACACATAAGCTACAATCGGAAGACTTCTGCACAGAACCTGAAATTGAGAAAAAAACGGAAATATGGATTTACGGCATATGGGGCAAACAAAGTTTACACTGTATAATCGTTGAGTAACTAACTTTTGTGTGTATTTTTTTTACATAGGCGTCACCATGTTGTCCATGGTATCTACGTTAAGTTTTTTTATTACATTTTCACCAAAACAAGACACACTGCCACTTTGATGTAGGGAGCTACTATCAGGGACATAATCTACAGGGGTGCTATGTGGGAAGTTGGGCAGCGAGATGTCAGTTCACGTTACACTTGAACTTCTGCATGTCAGTACAGTTAAGGAAACAGGAACCCGGAATGGAATTCCAAAGTCTAGTAGTGCTGGAGAAGAAACTAATGGCGTAGAACGCTCTCTTACATCTAGGGATCTCTACTTTGAATGGGTATGATGTAGATTCTTATCGGGTGTGTCGAGGGTATTTACGTCGACGAGGTACGCGTGCTTGCAGTTCATCGGAGCATTCACTGCTAAAGTACTTGTAGAAGAGGCAGAGGGATGCTACATTCCGTCGATTGGACAGAGGCTGAAGCTTAGATGACTGTTCAGGACCTATCAGGTTGGCGACTCTCTTTTAAACCTTGTCTATGAGCAAGAGGCTAGTAGCAGATGGACCAGCCCAAATATGACAACAATACTCCATACATGGGCGAATAATGGCTTTATAGAGGCACAGGATATTTTCGGGCGTTAGTAGCTTTCTAAAACGGTAGAGAGAAACTACCGTCTTCGCAGCGGTCCTGGCAATGCTCTCAATGTAATTGTTCCAACTCATGTTTCCTGTGAACGTTAGATCGAGGAGTGTAAAATATGTACTCTCAGATAAAGGGTCATTGGCCATTGCTATTGCTTGTAGAGAAAATTTCTTGTAATTATTTAAGGGAACCAGTTTGGTCCTGGCCACATTGCATGTGACGATACATTTTTACCTCCATTCCACTACACATCGGAGGTCATTCTCAAGTGTATCTTCCATTTCTTTAGATATGTGTTCTTTTGTTTTCCTGTTGTGTCTGTTGGAGAGTGTAGTGGCATCAGCATATATACCCATCTCATAGATAATTTTGTCAGGGAGTTTATTTATGAATATTAGGAATAATAGAGGGCCGACTAAAGACCCTTGTGGCACTCCCGTATTTATATCATATTGATTAGATGTAGGACCGTCGAGGACAACCTGGAGTTTTATCTCATCTAAGAAGGATTTAATTATGTTAAGTATTCCTCAAGTAATACCGTATACTCTGATTTTCCATAGTAGACCTTCATGCCATACCCTGGCAAAAGCCTTAGATATATCTAGAGCTACCGCTTTACCCTCCCCTGCTTTGTCCAGTGAATGTTATATACGTTCTGTGATTACAGTTAGAATGTCTTCTTTGGAACGGGCTTGCCTAAACCCGTATTGTTGGTCGGTCAGAAGTTTAGCATCCGTAAGGTGATGGGTTAGAGCTTGGTTCATTATGGACTCAAATATTTTGGTGAAAAGTGGGAGGAGGCTAATTGGGCGGTAATTTAATGGGTCAGTTCTTTCGCCAGAATGCTTGAAAACTGGTGCAACAGAATCCGTTTTCAAGCAGGCAGGACAGCAAGATTCATTAAGTCATTTGTTGTAAAGTTTGCAGAGAACTAGAGTTACTGCGGCGGAGCACTTTTTTAATAGTACAACCTTGATCTGAACAGGTCCACATGGTTTCTCAGTGTCAACATTTTTCATGATAGCATGCACCTGAGAGAGGTGATTTTCAGATCGTCTAGTGTGGCGTCTGTTGGCAAAAGAAAAGTCAGGGAAAGGGTGATTAGCTGGTCTAGTGTAGTGTTTGAGGCAAACCGACTGGCAAGCATGTTAGCATTCTCGGTTGCTGAGCAAACAGACTCATGATTGTTGGATAGTGGGGGAATTGTTGATTGCCCATTATTTACTACACTGTTGTAGATTTTCCAGAAGTCACGGGTTCCTAATTTCTGTGCTTCGATGCGTTTTTGGTTGTTTCATTAAATTCTCTCTTAACGCTTTTCTTACTTCTGGCTTCTATATATGTCTGTCTGTTTGAAATGGACATATGGCGGTTAAATCTGCGGTACGTATGCTGGCTTTGTGCAATGGCAGCTTCATAAGTAAACTATTGGGGAGAGTGGGACTTGCTGTAAATTCTTATATATTTTGGCAAAGATAAGAGTGGGGGAAATTATCGATAGTGTTTTCAGATGGACGTGTTTTTCTCGTGAAAGATTGATTAGAGCTCAGACGAACACTTCCTATGAAAATAACGATAAAGCAGAGACACACTCGCAACATATCTTCTGTGAGAAAGAGTTTGCAGGGAAGAGAAAACGGTATCCACTACTAGGCTACGAATTCTATTTTGAACTCTATCAGTGCAGGATAATCTTTTCTAGTATCTGCCTACCCCAAAGAAAACTACAGTGACGGCATCAAGGGACATCACACAAAATAGGAGAGAACTGTCGAAAGAATTCAAAAGAAAGAGGAGAGGCAACACTAATCAGGATTTTACTGGATGAGTGCGAAGAGAAATATGATAATTATATGAGGATCTCCACCCAAATTATAACGATGCCAAATCGTCATTGCTAGCGTGATTTCAAAGACACCGTGTTATTGTGAGGAAAACATTGATTAGCAAAAGTAATGAAAAACGTGGACAGTACTTGAACTATCGAGAATCTTGTTGTCACTCAGACTTCAGTGAGAACCAGTAGTTGTTGTCAGTGATGACCGGTGGGAGAACTTCTATAGAGTGAAATAACATTAATAATCACGCAAAGTACTGAAAAGAATTTTTACTACTGGGAAAATAGAGAGGCATGTTGTCATTCAATTTCCAGTGATTTGCCAGCGTGAAATAGATCGGAAACGGCTGTGGTGATTACGTACAATTATTTACATGTTATACATGAGATCGGAATAATGGGAGCCATGGAGAAACTGGTTTCACTTATACACCAAGGAACCAGTTGTATTCAGTGAGTAATCTTCCATAGTAACTTCTGTTGGATATCCTAATGAGTACAAATAATTATAAAAGAAAATAAAAACTTATAAAATAGATTTTGGTCAACATATGACTTTTAAATAATAAGTAAATGTTCGGCTTGTGTAAAAACAACAATTATGACTCATGCACCTTTCACTGAAAATTGATTTATGAATAAAATTGCACTATCGGGTGGCACAGGCATCTTTCTTCTTTTCTATGGTTAATTCGCAGTATATGACCGTTGTATATTGGTTTATATTGGAGGAGATGGTATATTAAATGCATCATGTGTTATCTAGTGGATGTAAGATATTGTTCTTTTAACAGACAGATAATATACGTATAAATCGTATCTATGCTGTTTAGCCACGGGACATGCTATTTACGTGTAAACCTAGTCATGTTGTATCAGACTTATTCCACGGGATATTTTTACAGTTCATATATAAGAAGAATAATATATGCTTCATACCTTTTTCTTGAAGAGTTCTTTTTACTTCCTACTGCTCCGTAACGACCATGAAGCGATCAGCACCATATAATTGAGACAACTGTTCTTATTTGTGAAACCATTAAAACAGCTCTTTATATTTTTGTAATATAAATTTATTAAAGTTGTCTCAATCGGTTTTCATAGGATCTGCAGTTAGTCTACATTTTCTGTTCATACAGCCCGTTCCTAGCTGTCGGTCCACCCTTGTCTATACATCTGTCTGCTCTGGTGGTCAATCCTCAACTCTCTGAATCTCTCCAAAACTAACTACATCACATGTTCTCTTACGTCACCTAATTACGTGTCTCAAACCAATCTAATCCACCTAGTTATTTGTTTATTCAGAACCCTAACATAATGCTTACATATTTTTTTCTATTTTCACATTCTTTTTGCAATTCACCCGTCATTCATTTCTTCTGCAATTTAATTGTTTATTCTTCTAATCATAATAACTGATCCATACCATCCGTCACTCAAATAAATTAACAAGAATACAATAACAATAATAATACTGTTTTGAGCCTTGACCCCGCTTGCCACTGTTAACAGATACTACACTATGATCACAGCCTAAAGGGTAATAACATTACATGAGCAGTTGCAAATTAAATCAGAGTTAACAGGATTTTTCTGCAAACACCGTTTTATATAAAAAGATTATAGCCAGATGACATAGTAACCATGGAAAATCTGTGGATTATACTGACTAATATATTCAGTTATGGTAGAAATCATTACAAAATTAATTACAATAAATATTATTGTTATTAGTATTAGTATTTATATGACATATAAATAGTAGTAATAGTAAACAATAAGTAAAAAAATAAGTAATAGAAGTAAACATCATAATATTGTTAGGAAAATTTTTGTAATATTTTATATTATATTTTTTTATCTACGTAATAAAAAACATCTTCTTATTCATCGATAATATCGTACGAATAATATTTTTAAATAGTCTTGCAGAGAAGATCTTTAAAAAGATCGTTGCTAGTGAAATCTGATCTCTTTATCTATTATATTTCCACCAATTTATCCTCTTGTTATTTTTGTGTCGACACTATTGTATAAAATATACAATAAACCAACACTTACACGCAACAGTTCATCATAATTGAATATACTTGCTCTCTTACAATATATTTCTTATTTATAGATCATAGGCTCACAGTGTTGTCTGAAACCGATGTTTAAATGTAAGCGCATGAAAGACTTATTTTTTTCTTACATAGGTGCTTGAGAGAAATCGATCGGAAAAGGGCAACATTAAAAAGAAAGAAGCCTAAAAAAACGTATAAAGAAATGCATGCTGCGCTATAAAAAAAAAAAAAATTCTTAAATAAAAAAATAAACACGATGGCAAAATCCACGCTCAACATTGTATTTTACACAAAGGGTTCGGCTCATCAGACAATTAATATTTAAAAAAATTACAACTTTTGTTTGCTGAAATAATAATCGCCAATCTTTTTCCTGTGTCATTTGTCGACATCTTCCCTTTCATCATACACATTTTGACGAATGTCGAAGCTATAACTTTCGACTCTGCCGCTTTTGGGATTCGATTAATCGGCGATCTCCTTATGCCAGTGTATGCTGCTGTATAACATTCACGAATTTTGAAACACATCCTCTTATTTTAAATATTTTTCCGTTTTTGGTATGTCAAAAAACGCTTGGATTAGCTATAAACGCTGTCGTAAAATGTAGTTTTCTCGTTTATCGAAAACAAACATACCAAGAGTTTCATATATATATATATATATATATATATATATATATATATATATATATATATACATATATATACATATATATATATATATATATATATATATAAAGAGAGACAGAGGGGGAGAGAAAGAGAGAGATATGATAGTTCCAAACGTTAAGCCTCATATATTTTCAACTGCAAAGGTTGAAGGCGAATACCATAAAACCAAGTGACCTTTCTTCTACTTCAGGATGTATTTTTTAGATAGTCATACCCATTTGTAATGCACACTCGACAAGGACGAATGGCAACTTTGTATGAGCGTCTAAATAACGTCCAGTCATATAAGGGAGGTTTCAACCGTACAACTATCTGTTGTTAATTCCAAATGGGTAAAAGTAAAGCAGACGCAAATCGTTAACTAAAACAATTTTTTCGACAATATTATTTTCCTTACATACAATGAATTCAATGCCGCATTCCTTTTTCTGTCTCAGGTCAGTGACCAGTATTGCTTTGTAAAACGTGACACCGTAAATATTTTCATCAGAAAGATTAAACATTCTAGATATGAATGCATAAGTCTAATCTTAGTAAAAATTTGCAATACATTTTTATCAATTCAACCCGAATAAAAAAGTTCACATTTCTGTATTTATATTAACTTCTTAAGATAACCCTGTTGAAAATAATACCTACTTTATTTCGTGAGTACCTTATTTAACCTATTATTTTGATTATTATTTAAAATGTGATGCGCATATTAAACCAGGATAATTACTATTTAGGTTTATATTATATATTTTAAACATAATGTGGCATGTTCAATTGGTCTTTCATTCTATATATATATATATATATATATATACATATATATATATATATATATTTAATCGGTTCTCTCACTCTTTCTCTGCATATACGTACATATATGAGATATTTATATGTATGCATAAGTATATATACTTTACAACCCATACAAAAACCTACTCCTACCTAACCGTAACATTGACCAAACAATACTTAAATTATTTTAGTCTACACCACCTGAGTACCCTTCTACGACGACAACGGGAATATTTACACCTAAATAGATAGCGTATCTCTTTGTTTCGTCCTCGCACTAATCTTCTGTTAATTCTACATGAGGCATCCAAAAAAAACCTGATACTCAACAACACTAATGAACCCTCCGTTCATGTAAGTTATGTAAGACGATATCTTTCTTTCTTGGTAATCACCACTAACAAATACTTACATATATGGACCTCTCCAAAACAAGTATGTCGTCAAATTTACTGTAGAATTAAATGTAAATATCAACATTCTTTTTTTCGACATCCTTATTGCCACTTCCAATAACACTTTTAGCACTTTCCACTATAAACTACCTACCTGATATAATCATTTGCTTCCAAATTTCAAGATCGTAACCCCCCCCCACCGTTACAAATTAGCCATCATCGGACAAAACCAATAAAAATAGTACTCATCAAACTAAAATATATTAAACAACACGACCTCAGCAACAACGGATTCCCAAATTATATTTTTGACCAAAACATAAATTCACGCTCCTTGAGTTAAACAATGCCCCTTCTAACAGTAATATACTACAATACTATAAAATCACCCTATTCAACTGCAATCGAATTCATCTGGTTTTTAAGTTAGAAGAAATTGCTATAAGAAATCATCCAAAGAGACATTTTCCCCGTTAACAATAACAAAAAAAATCATTATTTATATAAAAAATTAAAACCGATAAATTAGTAATATAAACATTCCTTCCTTTCTCTAAAAATCACTTGATCGCACCAACGTCATCAATCAGTTTACATGCCCCTTAGGAGAAGATAACTCTTATAACAAGAAGACAATTAATAGTTCCGTGGTACATAATATTATACATTAATTTCGTCGCCTTACATGCCATAATGTTGAATCAAGTGCCATATTCTAACACTTACATAAAATACATCACTACCCTCTCGAATTTATGAGAAATGTTATTCAACAATACAGAAATACTACACCACGAAACAAATGTTAAGAAGCAACAAAATATATAAAAACGAAAACACCTGATATTTATAAGGTACTACTCCGAAAAAATAGCAGCACAATTAAATGCCTAGGATAAATTCCCCTCTCATATCCGAACCGTTTCTACTACTGACCCTAGAACTGGCACATTTTCCCCTTCTTTCATGATACTACTACCACGGCCCCCAGCACACCCACTTACCGTCATTCCCACCTTCGCTCACAACCCAACTACTATTTAAAAAAAAAACTACCCACAGTTCCTACCGAACACCCAAATAAATTCGAAAAGATGTGTAGATGCTTCCACGAAAAGTTAAAAACTGCGGACACTTCGAGAAGAAAAAAATACTTAGACAATATATCCATATCGTCGACGTATCTCTCTCTCTCTCTCTCTCTCTCTCTATATATATATATATATATATATATATAATATATATATATATATATATAAAGAAAAATTGAAAAATAATAAAGTATTAGGAAGAGAAGCTTTTAGTTGACCTTGACAATGTCTGTTTAAATTAAAAATGCCGCCTAAATATACGTAATATATACATATATAATATATATATATATGTGTGTATATATATATATGTAGATAGAGAGAGAGAGCAAGAGAGAGAGAGCGATATATATATATGTATACATGTATATATGTAAAGAAATAGAATGAGAGCGGACTATAAAGGCAAACCCATGTAAAACCGTAGATAACTTTGTCATACATATGTAATTAATACGTTTGTTTGGCATAAACATACTCATCTATTAATGAGATAGGATTCATATAAGCGTAAAATATTCATGTAAGTAACAGGAAAGGACATATTTCTTTTGAATGTTTGATGGTTTATTTAACTTTCAGATATAAATAATGTCACGTTTTAACGGTATTATGCGGAATAATAAAATCATACAATATATTAAAATTCGGTGACCGTGTGACCAGCTTACATATTTCTGTGAACAAGGCCTATTGTTTTTCCCATTGGCTTACGGACAGATCATAAATATTCTATGCATCACTATATACATAAAAACTATATATATATATATATATATATATATATATATATATATATATAAACGTGTGTTTGTGTGTGTGTTTGTGTGTGTCTGTGTGTCTATTAATATAAGGATTAAAACTAAACTGGGAAAATTATTCAAGTTTATTAAAACCCACTTCCTTGAAAATACCATCTTACATAATATTGTTAATAACTCCCACCCCAAAACTCATCTAGATTAGCAATGTCAACCTATAAAGTATAATGACAAAAACATAATAATATAATTCTTAACAACAATGATCATAATATTAACAGTAACAGAAAATATGTAACTACACAAATAACTCAGTATATCCACTTCAATTGCAATGCCTACAAAGACAAGAGAAGTAGTCTCAAAAGCTTCAATCGCCCCTATGGAAACCCTAATGATAAAAAATTTACATCGGACTTACTGAAATTTCATTTAATGACTGATTTAGAGTTCATAAATGCACTTTAATGACCGTAAACACTCCAGCAAACTATACGACCTATCCATTACCTACAACTGGTTAAAAATAACCTTAGACCTACAAATAACTGGAGAACTCTAAAAACAATCTAGTACCTGTAAATGTTTAAACTCCACTTCTTTCCTCTGTCTATATGAACAATTCTTTATTAATAATTTCAAAGATAGATACATTTTAAACATTAAAAGTGAAACATCACTTATTTGTTTACACTAAAACTCCCACCTCCTCAGCAAATGCACACCGTACTAAAGTTAATCTAATATAACACCCTAACTCTAATAATTGCACACTTTAACACAATTACGTACATATTGCAGCTTATTTCTAGTAGAAAACCTTACAACCATTAACTATTACATCATAATCTTCTCCTAATTCCTTCTATCCTTTTATATCTAATTATACATATTGTATTATAACCAAACACCCATACTATTTTAAAACTATATTGTTATTATATACATTTTTTTACATGGAGGTCACCACTTATCAATGCCCAGAAGCAAGTCGGGAATAAGGGTTATTTTGTGTACAGTAATCAATGGGATAGTGTTGCAGTATTCATTAGTATTGGAGATTTTTTTATTACATTTTCACCCCAAACAAGGCGCATTGCCACTTTGGTGTAGGAGGTTACTATCAGGGGCAGCAACTACTGGGGCACTATGTTGCGATTTGAGCAGCAAGATGTCGGTTCACGTTGTACTTGACTTCTTCATGTCAGTACAGTTAGGGAAGCAGGAACCTGGAATGGAATTCACGAGTCTAGCGGTTCTGGGGAAGGAACTACTGGAGTAGAAAGATCTTTTACATCTACGGATCTCTACTGTGTGGGGGTGGGATTTAGCTGCCTGTCGGGTTTGTCGAGGGTGTCTACGTCGTGGGGGCACAAGTGATTGCAGTTCGTCAGATCATTCACCATTAAAATACTTGTAGAACAGGCAGAGGGATGCAACGTTCCGTCGATCGAACAGAGGCTGAAGCTTAGATGCCAGTTCAGGGCCTATCAGATTGGCGACTTTTTTGAAGCTTGTCTAGGAGCGAGAGACAAGTAGCAGATGCAGCAACCCAAATGTGAGAACAATACTCCATAGATGGGCGGATGGTTGCCTTATAGAGGTACAGGATATTTTCAGGTGCCAGTAGTTTTCTAGGAGGGTAGAGAGAGCCTACCTTTTTCGCAGCGGCCCTGGCAATGCCTTCAATATAATTGTTCCAACTCATGTTTCCTGTGAACGGTAGACCAAGCAGTTTGAAAGATGAACTCTCAAACATGGAGTCACTGGCCATTGCTATTGGTGGCAGAGAAGGTTTCTTGTAATTATTGAATGAAACCAGTTTAGTCTTGGCAGCATTGAATGTTACCACCCATTTATGTCCCCATTCCACTACAGATAGGAGGTCATCCTCTAGTGTTTTTGCCATTTCTTTAGATATGTGTTCATTTGTTTTCCTGTCATGCCTGTTATAGAGTGTAGTGTCATCAGCACATATACCCATCTCAGAGGCAGTTTTGTCGGGGAGGTCATTAATAAATATTAAGTACAATAGAGGTCCAAGGATAGAACCCTGAGGCACTCCCGCATTTATAACCTCGTGATTGTTGGTTAGCGGGGAAATTGTTGATTTCCCATTATTTACTACACTGTTGTAGATTTTCCAGAAGTCAGGATTTCCTAATTTTTGTGCTTCGATGCGTTTTTTAGTGGTTTCCATAAATTCTCTCTTAGCTGTCGCTATTTCTTTCTGAACGTTACTTCTAGCTTCTATATACTTCTGTTTGTTTAAAGTGCCATTACTTAAGGGGGCGGTTCATCAGAAATTGTTTTACGGACTTGAAGACATCTATGTTAAGTCAAAAGGGAAACACCCAATCGGTAGAGAGTTCCACAGGCGCGCAGTTCGAAGATAGAAGCTTTGTTCATGGAATATACGTTTTGGTTTTGGCACAGATAAAAAGTGGGGTAAATTTTGGAGAGTGGTTTCCGCTAGATGGGTGTTTCTCGTGAAAGATTGGCGAAGGGGGGATCAGAGATTGGCGCTCAGACGTGCACCTGCCATAGAAATAACGATGAAGTAAAGATGGGCTCGCAAAGTCTCTTCTGTGGGAGAGAGGTTGCAGGGAAGAGAAAAGGGCATCCCCCACTAAGCCACGAAGTCTATTTTGTACTCTGTCAAGGCAGAATAGACTGTTTTTAGCAGCTCATGCCCAGATTTGACAGCAGTACTCCATCCTTGGGCGTACTTGGCTTTAATATAGATATAGAATTGCATCAGTAGTGAGATATCTTCTGGAGCGATAGAAAGATCCCACCATTTCTCCAGCGGCCTTGGCAACAGGCTTGATGTACGTGTTCCATTTCACATCAGGTGTAAAGATCAAGCCCAGAAGCTTGTCAAAACATGGGGCCTGTCCTAGACGAGAGCCATCCATTTCAATTGATGCCAGATGTGGATCATAGTGTTGATGATGTAAGGACAGGAGTTTGGTTTTAGATGCATCAAGCGTAACCAGCCACCTCTTCAACCACTGTACCACTCGTTCGAGATCAGAGGAGAGAGAATCAGAAAGCTTTGTAATTTACAGCCTTTGATGTGTTGCCGTAGATAGTCGTGTCATCAGCATAGATGTCAACGAATGATTTAAGTATGTATTTTGGGAGACCATTGATGTAGATCAGGAAGAGAGTTGGACCCATGAGGGACTCTAGCATTAATACCGCTGGCCTCTGATTTTTGCCCATCACCCACTATTGTTATGAGCCTATCAGTGAGAAATGATTTAATGATTGAGAAAACATTTCCAGTTATACCGTAGCTGGAAATCTTGTGAAGTAAGCCTTTATGCCATACCTTATCGGAGACCTTTGATCTGTCAAGAGACATTGCCCTAGAAAAGAAGCCTTTGTCGAGGGATTCACTAATCATCTGCGGTAGATCTAGCAGAACGGAAACCGTATTACGTATCACTAAGAAGGTTATTTCTGCTGAGGGAGTTGAATACTTCTCTATATAATATGGATTCCAGCAACTTACTCAGGACACACAGGAGACTTATTTGTATGTACTGAGAGGGAGATGAAGTCTTTAATGCAGGGCATACTGATGAGGTTTTTTCAGGGCGTTGGAAAGCACTTCTCCTTAAGGCAACGCTTAAACAGTTTTGTGCATATGGGGACAAGTTCTGGTTGAAGCATTTTTCACACTATAATTGGGATGCCGTCAAGGCCAGTTGCTTAACTGGAATATAGGTTCTTGATTAGCTTGGCGACCTCACGCACTGATATGTGCATGTTACCTTACGTGTTGAGTGTTATAGGAGTTGGTGGCCTTCGTCGCATAGGGTAGAATTAACTGCAAAATCCTTGGCAAATAGTTTCGCCTTGTCTGATGCTGACGAGATGACCTCTGATCCATTGATAATGGGTGGGATAAAACACACGGCTCTGTTCAGGATCCTATTTGTTATTTGCCAAAAATTGTGGGACCCAAGCCGCTGATCAGCTACTTCGGATTTAACGGACAAATCATGTAGCTCTTTTGCATTTTTTATTACTCTTTTACAGTGGTTACCGGCGTTGCTGAAACAGCTTTTATCTCAGTGCATCTATTACGTTTGTAGCTATGGAAAAAATGATATCTGTGCGAGATGGCAGTAGCACATTCTGGGGAAAACCATGGCTGGCTGTTAGATTTTTGTTGGAATTTTTTGGAAGGTATGAATCGGTCTACAATTAACCATGCGGTCATAGCTGATACTATAGAGGACACATCCTTTCAAAACATAGAATACAGAGGTAGATAAGATATGAATGTACGAAAGCTATCCCAGTCAGCCATAAAAATTTTTATATATTATTTTATTTTTTAATTCTTTTGAGACCCTCCTCGTGTTTCACATACCTCTAATCTTACACTTAATTGAGAAATTCTTATCAATTTAGTAAGTTTCAATTTTTGATATTCCCCAATTTCCTACATCCTATATTCATACAAAACGTATTTATTAATAACGTCAAGGAGTAAGATAAATTATAAAACATTTGAAGTTTGAACATTAACTATTTGCAAATACTACAACCCAACACGTCCACACTCTTTAAACGTCCATCAAATATAACTCTCGTTATCTACTAATAACACACTTTAATATTATTTCGTTACCGACTTTCGCTTATTACTAAGAAATAAAACAATAATATTTACACTCATCCATCCATCCATCCATAGGCTTGAGCCCTTGGAGAGGCATAGGACATCTACAA
This sequence comes from Euprymna scolopes, assembly GCF_053919585.1. Taxonomy (NCBI): domain Eukaryota; kingdom Metazoa; phylum Mollusca; class Cephalopoda; order Sepiida; family Sepiolidae; genus Euprymna; species Euprymna scolopes. The sequence continues at coordinate 138,317,374 of NC_136486.1, forward strand.
CTTTGTAGATATTTTTGTAGCGAGGAGGTCTTTTTACAGGGTGAGGGTGCTGGCCCCACGTCCAACCTTCCCAGAAGTTATATACAGCTCCTAGCCTTCCCAAATGGTGACCCATCTGGTACTGGCCAGCATCAACTTTGCTTAACTTCGGTGATCTAGCGAGAACCGGTGTGTCAACGTTATTTTGCTGTAATAGTATTCACCTACCAATCATTAATTGCTTCTACTTTTCTCATATCATCATCTTTGTTTTATTTTTTTTTCTAATTATTCATATTGTATTTTAACAAATCACCACTATTTCTAATCATCTGTATAGCAATGTAATTCAAAGTAAACTCTACAATTTTATAGTGTAACTTTTATACTTTCTCTTTTTTTTAAATTTATGTTTTATATATTATTACCGAACGTATGATGAAATTCAATCTAATGCACCTATGGAAACATTTCAGAAGTGATAAATATCCGAAAAAAATTCACTTCATAAAAAGTCAACACCCCCCCAAAAATGTCTTGTTTGTCGATAATTAATTTTAAACATGTACACCCACCTCCTTCACTTTTTATTACACTGAGTTTGCCCCTGACATATATTTATATTTTTTCTTCTTACTCTTTCATTTCCCTTCTTTTTATCATTTTTCTTTATATAATTAATATTTTTTTACAAATATTCTTTTGGTCTCTATATATTTCTCGTGTATTCTTAATATCCACACTTGCACCCCCCCACAAAACCCTTACTCTTCCCTCCGATTTTTTGCCTTTAATCATCCGTAGAACAGACAGAGAATCCCTTTCCTCGGAATCACTTGCCATGGTCCTAGTTAATATTCTGAGGTTTTAAAATAAAAACATGTTCAGATCAACACCCTTATTACATGGGATCAATATACTTATACTCCCATGAATCGTAATTGTCTGTCTTTTGGAGATGAGGTGTTTTATTTATTGAGATTGTCGGACTGACTTCCTCATCTTGGTTGTTATAGTCACAACGTTTCGGCCGTTTTGCCCTCCGGCCTTCATCAGGTGTTTTGTATCTAACTGGGTAACCGTTTGTTAGGAGTCTGGAACCCAACCCTTTATCATTATTACGGGGGTACCGTGTTCGGACTGCAGCTAGGCCCTGGGGCATAGTTGCTGATTCTCTGTTTTGGCAGTGAAAAGTAACATTCAAAACAGAGACTCAGCAACTATGTCCAAGAGCCTAGCTGCAGTCCGAACACGGTACCCCTGTAATAATAATTAAGGGTGTGGTTCGAGACTCCTAACAATCGGTTCACCAGTTCGATACATAACACCTTATGAAGGCCGAAGGGCAAAACGGCCGAAACGTTGTGACTATAACCACCAAGATAAGGAAGTCAGTGCGACAATCTCAATAAATCCCATAAATCGTTACTTTTTTGTAATACGCACGCATTAAAAACACTTTATTATATTTATTAAAAAGAAAAAAAATCATTCCTATGTATGGGTTATGGATTTACAGTCACTAGCAAAATATCTAGCTTATTTTCATATTTTTTAAACATTCATTTTAATTAATTCCCTATTAGTTTGTTTCTGGTTTACTGTTGGGATATTAATTCTTAGTAAAGTAATGCTTGTATACATGTTAATGCAGATATTGTACATGAGTTATACTTGCGTAATATTTGCGTATAAACTTTATAGTAAACACAAAACTCTTTCAATATATATTTATGCAAACTATATACTTTTGTTTAAAGATTTTTGTCTACAAAAACTCCTTTGTCAATTTTTGGTCTACAGGCCTGAAATCTCATATATAGGTGTTTGATCCCATGCGAAATTTTATATTGGAATTTAGGCTGGGAAACTTCGCACAAAAGTGTGAAAAAAATGAAATTCTCCACGTGAAGATCGCACGCCGACGTTAAGAATATGCATGCGTAATCTAAGCGGTATTGGTTCATGAATTAATTTTTAACCTAGCAGACAGCATGACTTCATAGCTAACATTTCGGTGTCGATACTCAGTGGTGGCGCATGAGTCACTTTTTAAAACTTTTATTCTGATTCGTTAATGTATATTGGGTCTAATTTTATATAGTCATAAACACAGAATCAAAACGAATCAACATATGCTATTTATACGTATTTTCCGACTGCATAATGAGCGGTGCCCTGCTAGTATATATATATGCATATATATATATATATATATATATATATATATATATATATATATATATATATATATCGGGCCATCAATTTGCATATAAACGACTAGTAACTATGAGAAGGACGATATAGAAAGGTCAATGAGTTTGGTATTTTATAGCCAAGAGAGGGAGAGAGAGAGAGAGAGCAAGAGTGAGAGTATAGGGCATTTGTTGTGAAGGAGTTAATGTAAGATGAGAACGTACGTTTTGCGGCGTTGATGTTCAATATTTTTAACATTTTCATTTTAATAAGCAAATAAAATTATTTGGAGGATCCGATCAAAGACAGAAGCAAAATACATTACATAAAGTATAGGAATACTGATTCGCGCCAGAAATGAGAGCGCAAACATAAAAAAGAAAATGTGATGCGAAGCACGTGGACTAACTCTTTAGAAGACGAAACACGGAGAGCTACAGCAAAGCACAGAGGCATGCCTATAATATCGCTTCTTTGCTTCGCATAACAATACACTGATTATAATAAACTGCGCAAGAGATAAATATTGAATGCGGGAAAACAACGTTTATAAGCAAGGAACGCACACCTGTCACATTTAAGCCATAATATAAATATATTAAAATATATTAAAAGAACATGATATGAGCCGACATGAAGTGACGAGACCATACATCAGATGAATTAGAAAGTGCACACGGTGTACTAGTCTAATTACTCACTAGTCATGGTTCTAAAAGGCGGAAATAATTAGTAGATAGAGAAAAAGTCGCACGTTCATTAAAACATGTCGATAGTAATGGAAATTAAAGATGACTTATTGCGCATTAAATTCTTAGGAAGACCAACATAAATTCTCTGTCAGAAATCAATGTTTAACGACTGCTGCGATAACACGAATGATTAACAGAATAAATCGAAATTAGAGTTAAGCGCCGCCAATTTGTATAGATTTTTAGTCTAGATTATGATACTGAATACGCCGGGATTACGCGCATGGATATATACAATCTGATCTTAAGACAGACCATAGGAATGTATACGTAAATAAAACACGTGCACTATTCAATGTTACGAAAAGCATTATTAAGGACAATACTCTATTAATAATATACATTTAGTATGTTTTATATGAACATCTAACTATACTATTACTTTTTTAACTAAATATATATTTTAGAATGCATATTCTGAGGGGGAACACATGGCTATATTTTAATAATAAATTCAATTTACATATCATACAATTTCAATCAACTATACTATATTTCCAACTGAATAAATAGTATCATATGTGTTACGCTGTCAAAATATTGTTTTCTCAGACAGTATCTTTTTTTGGATGGAGGTAGGATAGTAAGGTTTTTGTTGTTATAACTACATCACCCTTATCTATTACGAGTATGTTCTCCTAATAATATTATATATATTCTGTTAAAAAAATACGTAGTGTATGTTATTTTGTTGGGAATCTTTCTTTATTTTATTAGTGGATGGTTGCTTGTCTGTACTGTTGTAGTGAAATTCTTTTTCCAAACAGTATTAAGTTATTTGGGAACAGTGTAGAATAGGCTCGTAGGTATTTTATACTACTACTATCTCAACTAGATACAACTTCCACTGCTAATTCTACTACCAATGCTACTAATAAGCATTAAAGTAAAAAAATATATATGATTTAAGAAATTTATTAAACGGCGTGAACTAAAGTAGAAACATGAATAATACTAATAATATCAATTTTGGAAAGACTCACACTTCTAAACAACTAGAACCGAAAAGTTGGACACTGACAGGTTTTTATTTCTGATTTTTTTCTTTATCTATAAACTTATTTATCTGTATATGCCCTCTTTTATTATATGTAGATTATTTTGTATATGAACGTTTCTTTTTTTTTTTACTTTCGTCACCGCTGCCGACCTTTAACGCTGTTTTCCCTTCCTTTTTTGCCCATTAAATATTCGAATCAAGCCCCATTATAAGCAGGATAATGGCGTTTTAAATCGATTCCAAATATCCGGTTTGTCTAGAGGAAGTAATCATTTTTTGACCATGGCCACTAACTTTTACGATCTTTGATCATATCCTTCAGCTTTTTTATCAATGAAAACGTCTAGTTCCCCCCTTCTACTACACTCTCTGTATCTTTATCTCTCACTTAATTTATATTATAAACGTTGCTCTGAATATTCAAATAACCAGTACGAAGCCGGCTTTTTCGCTTTTACACTATTGATGCTATTGCCGGCTTCATAACCTAGAATAAACATTAAATATTAGTGAGCGTTTTCATATTGGCAGCTTATTCTAAAATGTAATCTGATAGTCAAAACGTATTACTCAAAACAAGTGATCAATGGACATCTGATCAAACTCTGAACTCGTAGACAAGAATCATATTATTTAAAGAAAGACGGACGATTACACTGTAACCTATATTAGTTGTCTCCGGAGATTACAACCAATTCCGTATGTAGCAATTGAAGCAAAAACTAAATAAAGGTAGTGCCGTATTCACGCCTTTATGCTTCATTCAACAGACATAGTACGATAACTTTCATTTCATTCGAACAAGCTTTTGATTGAGAAGATACATTAACATAACAATTACTATTTGTGTTGAGGGAAATCTAATATTTGACTTGAATTTGGCGAGAATGCTTCTTTTTTTACTTATATATCATTATATTTGGAGAGGAACTATTTTAATCTATATTTGTATTTATCATATCATAATTTAATATCATGTATATTTGAATGAAGGTTTATAAGTGATGGATATTAATCTACGTGTACTTCGTAAAAGTAGTAATAAAGTTCAAATTATATTGTCAATAAGTTAATTTTGTATATATGGGTTGTTATTCTCAATTCATTAAAGTCTGAATGAAAACAACCTGACGTTAAATTTTAATTGAACAGTTGCGTAATCATTGTCCCATGAGATTTAAAGCATCGGAGTAAATTACTATTTTATTGATCGGCTTCTTTTATGCTTGGATTTGTTTGCCATTATATTACTCTGTAGCTATGGACATGATCACACACACATATACACACACACACACACAAACACACACACCATATATATATATATATATATATAAATTAAAAATTACAATTAAATTTACCTAAATGATTCAAGATGGTAAAACTAAAGTATATTATAAATATTAAAGAATTAATATTTATAAAGTAATCTCAACCTGATGTAAAAGCTCGATAAAACCAAGTAGGAGATTGAGCTATTTACTAATAACTATTTACTCTTTACATGCTTTATTAACTATTTACTCTTATATATATATATATATATATATATATATATATATATATATATATATATATATATATATACTCGTTTCTCATCGTTGAGTGTTTACAGTTGAAATAAAGTCGGTCACTTTAGTTCGCATGAGGAAAATCATTATAATCATTTGATTACTCTGAAAGACGCGTAAAGCATTTAAAAGTGAACGTTTTAACTTCAACGAAATGTCTCACGGTTGTCGATGGCCGAGCGAGTTTTTCCCTCTCTGTGTCTTTTTTTTCCGCATTCAATTTTACTTATACTTATTTTGGGGAGAGGGGTGCATCTACCACCAATCATCTTTCTAGGTTCCGTGCTACTAAACTGCGGATCCTTTTCCCAGGCTGCAATGTTGTATGCCCGTGTCTCTTTTACATGTATGTTACTGGAATATGCTCTGCAACAGTTTTAGCAGCTCTTCTCTGTCGAAGTAAAATAAATATCCCCGACGAACCAGAATAATGGCCAAATCATACCGTTTTATATAGATGGCACTATCTGCCTGGACAATTTTTGCGTAAATTCTTTCAACTGCGAGACTTTCGAACTTGGTGCTTTCCGGACTGCACTGCCACGCAGAAATGTTGATGTAATATGAATTGACATCTCACTGCTCAACTCATTATGTAGTGCCTTTGCAAACACTGGCCAAAATAATAAGCTCTTAAATTCATAGTAGCAATATTGCTTGCTGGTGTAGGCGTCAAATAGGAAATATAAAATATATATTTTGTAATGCAAATGAGTGAAATAGTATATGTTCTACAATCATAATACGGTCATCGCCGAAATTAACTTGTGCAGTGTACGGTTTTATAGTAATACATCACTATAGTGTAGTGCGCCTGGTAATACATCCTTATATTGTAACACACGTGGTAATACATCACGATGATATATTACGCCGGTACTATATGATTCTGATGTAATGTGTCCGATGTTACATCATTACGGTGTAATACGCATGGTGTTACATAATTACTATGTAATCCGCAACGCATTACATTATCGTCACATAATACATCCGGTATTACATCATTAAAGTGCCATACTCCCGGTATTAAATCATTATGGTGTAATGCGCCCAGTATCCCATCATCATAGTGTATATTCAATTGTCAAGAGACTATCTTCCAAGCAACTGACTTTTTTTTCTTTAGGTAAATGCCAAACAGTAGACCTGAATAAGAGGATTAGTTTGGAAAAGTAAATTATATAATATGATGAATACAGAGAAACCGTTTCTGTATTTACGGACTGTGTATTTAGACAGTTTGCTGTCTGACGTTATGTTACAGAATTCACCACAAACGTATCAACGCTTAGGTTTTTTTGTAATTATTAGAGAAGTATATTATGACTGAATTGTTTAATCAGTATAACAGCATCATTGCACACATTGTTTTCCTGGGGCATGGTGTTTCTAAAACATAGAAGCATTCGTAAGCATTATTGTCTCCTTGGAAAGAAGTCTTCCAAGTACGGGTCATTTTTCTGCTTGAATATAGTCTTCGTAAAGATAATGATGGTGTGTGTTAGGATGAGGTGTACTCCTATACCCTTGTAGAATATGTTGCAGTATTGTTTTTATAGGTGTTTCGCGTTTCTTTTTAAGTGCTCCTTGGAAGTCATAACGCATAGAATAGTTGTTCTGTATTTACTAGTTTTACTTTGATTTTCTATTTTGTAGCTCCGATAAATTCATTTTTATGCTTTGCGTTTTGTTTCATGTGCTGTGAACGGTCGGTTTTTGATTGCATTTTATGTCACGGTTGTAATTTCACTATTACTACTTCTTTAAGACGTTCACTGTCTCGGGATACAGCATTAGAGTCCGTCCGCCAGTTTGATCTGCTTGGAGATACAGCATTCTAACTTGAAATTGTAATTTCGCAAATGTGTGGCCAACATGAACAGTCTGTTTGTTTTGTGGATTGATAAAACTACCTTCGCTCTAATATGAACTATAAAGTATCACCAGTCTTGATATTCGTGGAACTATGTAATTTCGAAGATAATGCAAAAGTTTAGTTACAATTTTTAAATAGTTTTCCTGTCGAAGGAAGGATCTTGACGAGTGTGGAAATTTTTCGCTTTTGCCTAGAATTTCCTGTAAGATACCGGCCTTTTGTGACATAGTGCGTGAGAAATGAGTCTAATGTCAGCATTTATTTTTTTATCGAATATCGTAGTTTTTGCATATTGGGAATAAACATCAAGTAATTGCTCCCGAAACCTTCCTTCATCTTTAAATTGTATTTAGAGACAGAATATCTTTCATACCCGGACTCCTTCTGTGTCTTGTTTGTTTTGCTTTTGTCAGTGAGTTGTTTAAAATATGTTATTACTTTAATTAGGAAATTACACTCTTCTTCGCTGATATTAAAACAAAACTCTGTATTCGAGCGAATACATAGCGGTTATTATCTGGAGCTTATTCATTTGCCGTACTAATTATGATAATATTATCCAGGTATGCTATCACCAAATCCATGTTGTCGAACGTTATATTCATAATTACTTGAAAAGTGGCGGGCGCTATCCTGACATAAAAAGCTAACATTCTGAATAATAATGGCTGATTATAAAACATATGGCTGATAATAAAAAAAACTTTCTTGACGGAAATTTTCAGATATGCTTCACTTAAACCTAGTTTATAAGATACATTTCCTTGTTAAGCTTGATTAAAATTCTTCTAGGCTAGCGGTTCGTAATTGTAGTCTTTTCGTAACGATTTCAAATGAATGGTAGGTTCTACTTATTAGTTGAGTTCAACTATTATTATTTTGGTTCCATGTTTACGGAGGCCTTGTTGTCAAGTCTTTCTAACTCATTATTTTTTCTAATGAAGCAGACGATATATATATATATATATATATATATATATATATATATATATATATATATATATATATATATATATATATATATATGTGTGTGTGTGTGTGTGTGTGTGTTACATGATAAGGGTTGTCCCCTTTTCATGTAAGTATAAAAATAGAGAGATTTAGTTAAAATGAAAATGAAATAGAATAGACGAAATTCGAACCTCGTAATTTAGGTTTAGAAATAGATTACGAGAGAGAATTAGAAAATGGAATGTAAAACAAACGATTGTTTAGCTTAGAGATAAAATAGTTCAATAAAAGAATGTGCACTGCCAATTTTGTTATGAAAATTCAATTGAAAGTATGCAGCTACGAGATAATCTAATAAACATGTTTTTAACATATTGGAAATTTAGGTTACTGAGAATATAGGTTAAAATTCCTTTTGTAAACAAAGGAAAAAGTTTTGGACACGCATGTACAGAACACGTGAAAGAAGACACCTGTTTTAACATGTGTATGACGTCATGGAAAATAGAAAGTTCTAGATATAGTTAGAAAACTTTAGAGTTAAGAAGGAGAAACTGGGTAGAGTCAGAGGGAGTCTGAGGTCGACAGACGTCGGTCCAGTTTGGGATTCGAACGTCTAGAAGCGAGACGGTGACTTTTGAAACTTAATATGTAAAGCTTTGAATTCTTGATGATGAAAACCACGGCCGGTCGTGAGAAGAAATAAACTCATCATGTGTTTTTATAAACGTCGTCTTTGTGTTGTAATTCTACCAAAAGGTAAAGTGAAAATTGTTATTATATGTCTTGTTTATCATGTGGTTAAGAATGTCTTTACATACACGTCTACACATCTCATATCTACGCTAAGACTGTCTGAAGACTGTCTACACAATGTCTCAACAATGTCTCCTTTCTCCAAGAGCTTCCATTACAAATCTAAGTATGAACATTTTAATATAAATATGAATCTTCATAACAAGAACGCGGAACGCAACAACAATCCCTCTTACAACAACATCTCTTAATAAGACTCTCACTCTTCTAATAAGACCTATATAACAAACACGATTTGGTGCCCGTCGACCAATTTGCATCAACGATGCAAAAACCGAACCTGGGTATATACAATAAATACAATTTGGAGCCGTAGTGACCTAACCACCCAGCAAGGGTAACTGTAAGGAAAAAAAGATAAAAAATTTCAGTTACCACGGAAAAATTAAAAAAAAAGAAACACAACGTTTTAAAAGGGTCCAAGACAATTAAAAAAAAATAATACCACGGAAAAAAATTACACCGTCACAGAAATACGAAGAAAAAGAAAAACAAATTGAACATACACGCACACAGAAAACTAAAGTTTACAAGAAAATATTAAAAAAGAAACAAGGCCGATATGCCGTAATGAATGATAAAAGAGATACGGTTATTTAAAAAAAACAATCTACCCAGGAATATTTCATTCATGAAAGAACAAAAACACAGCCGCACACAAATAAAAATAGGACAGTGTCATTCATAAAAATGTGTGTTAATGTCTGAATTGTTTATAGAAACTGTCAATCATAATAAATAACAATTTAGTGTCAAAAGTCGAAAGCACATTTAAAATTATCGAGTATTAAAAGAAAGAATGAATAAATAAATAAATAAAATAAAATACACTATAGGAAAAAGAAAGATGCAAAAATGAAAATCAAATTTATGCATTGTGTATAATTTTCGGCTTTTTAATGTGATTTAATTGTTCTGGTTTTTGAAAAAGGGACACATTTTTGTTTTGTGTAAACGGATGTTTGAAATGTATAAAGTAACGATTTTTTTTTGTGTTTTCTTGCAAAATGTTTAAATGTATTAAGGTGTTTTCTTTTGAAAATGTGTTTTAAACAATATTGTAAATTTATACTTAATGTAACTGTTATTGGTTTTCACAGCAAGAATTCAAAGTCACCAGTAAATATACATTAGATTTTAACAGTCTAGGAGAAAATAAAACTAGTTAAGACGTATGGTTGGCTTACAGATTCAGTTAGAATTTTAGAAGGAGCACAATAATTAAAATTACGTAAACGGGTATTTAGAGAATTTTTAGATGTGAGAAGCCGTAAGAAAGATGTTTCTTTTAGCAGTTGGTTTTTGGTTTTTTTTTTTTTTTTAGAGATTCTATAATTTTTTTCCAAGAAAAGTGATTTGGTGGGGATTGATAAGCACAAGATGTGCCCTATTCGAAAAATTTTGGAACCTGGTTAATTAAGTGATTAAAATAAGCTGGTTGCATGTAACGACTCCAAGCAAGTGGTAAGACTTGGCTTAATTAATAAACAGGCGTTGGAAAAGATAAGCACATTCTTTAGGGGACCATTAAACCGATGATAAGTAGTCCCGAGGCAACCACATATAGCTTAATGAAGAAAGAGCCAGGCAAAAATATGCCGTAGATTACGTAAGAAAGATATAACCTTGTTTTTTTTTAGAGACGCATGAATGTGGAATATATCTGCTGGATCTTGGTTAGGGGAAGTTTTAAGAATCCAAGCAAGGCAATCCGAGTGAATCCGTATGAGAGAAAAAAGGTATATCTTGATGGTTAAAGTCAACCAAGAAGATTGGTTATGAGCTTTGGTATGTCCCGTATGAGATAGTTATAGAATAAAACACCACAAAACCATACTTGATAAGACTAACCATGCGGAAAGAGAATGTCAGGATACTTTTGGGACGAAGGAAGTCGTCCATTTCGAGGGAGGTGGAAACCTCTAGTCTGCGGCATATAGGTGGCTGGAAAGGAACTGATGTGAATCATAGATAAAGACCCTACACCCAAAAAGTAAATGAGAAGAAGATCAGAAAGGTTCTGATCTTATAAAAATATAATAATTGTGAAGTCGTCCGAGGAGGGCTGACTGAAAGAGATCTTTTTTAAAGCCTGATCTTTCCTAGCAGTGTGGTTGTGTAAATGTAGAAAAAATGTACTAAATTTAAAAATGCATACATTTTTTTGTGAAATATGGAAGGGAGGGATGTTACATGATAAGGGATGTTTTCTTTTCATGTACGTATAACAATAGAGAGATTTAGTTAAAATGAAAATGAAATAGAATAGACGAAATTCGAACCTCGTAATTTAGGTTTAGAAATAGATTACGAGAGAGAATGAGAAAATGGAATGTAAAACAAACGATTGTTTAGCTTAGAGATAAAATAGTTTCAAGAAAAGAATGTGCACTGTAAATTTTGTTATGAAAATTCAATTGAAAGTATGCAGCTACGAGATAATTTAATAAACATGATTTTAACATATTGGAAATGTAGGTTACTGAGAAATAGGTTAAAATTCCTTTTGTAAACACATGAAAAAGTTTTGGACACGCATGTACAGAACACGTGAAAGAAGACACATTTTTTAACATGTGTATGCCGTGATGGAAAATAGAAAGTTCTAGATATAGTTATAAAACTTTAGAGTTAAGAAGGAGAAACTGGGGAGAGTCAGAGGGAGTCTGAGGTCGACAGACGACAGTCCAGTTTGGGATTCGAACGTCTAGAAGCGAGACGGTGACTTTTGAAACTTAATATGTAAAGCTTTGAATTCTTGATGATGAAAACCACGGCCAGTCGTGAGAAGAAATAAACTCATCATGTGTTTTTATAAACGTCGTCTTTGTGTTGTAATTCTACCAAAAGGTAAAGTGAAAATTGTTATTATATGTCTTGTATATCATGTGGTTAAGAATGTCTTTACATACACGTCTACACATCTCATATCTACGCTAAGATTGTCTGAAGACTGTCTACACAATGGCTCAACACTGTCTCCTCACTCCAAGAGCTTCCATTACACATCTAAGTATGAACATTTTAATATAAATATGAATCTTCATAACACGAACACGCAACGTAACAACAATCTCTCTTACAACAACATCTCTTAATAAGACTCTCTTTATAAGACTCACTCTTTATAATGAAAACCTATATATAACATATATATATGTGTGTGTGTGTATGTGTGTGTGTATATATATATATCCATTCAATACTTGTATAATTTTTTTGAATGGAACTTTTTCTGCTATCTTAAGGCAATCTCTTAAACCTGCTTAAATACACCAGGGAATCTTTGCATGGAAGGTTTATTTGATCGTTTCCATACAGGCATAATCATGGTTGATAAGTCTGAATCGAATTCTTACTGAAAATCTATGTCTATTCCATATTATCGCCAGAAACTATTTACGTAGGATGCTATCATCTTTGTCGGTTAATCAAGCATGTCATTCCCGACAATGAAGTTTCCCCTCCTCTCTAAAGCCAGTTATTATGTCAAATTCTTCTACAAGTGAGGATTGTTAGGGGTTTTCCGGATTTTTCAGTGTCTTCTCATTTCTGTGCGAAAGGAAGAGTAATGACATTTTATTATTTGTATTTTCCTTGTAGAATATCGCTTAAGTTATGTATCATTCGGATGCAAACACGCCGGAATTTTAAATGTTATTTTCATCATTTTTATTGCTAATCAATTGTTGGCTATATTGCCCTTAACTTTCTATTGTTAGGCCTGGTTCACTGTTTAATTTACTTTAATCTTTGCGCCGAATTTCCATAGTAAAATGCAATCGACAATATTTTCTGTTCCATAAATCCCAGTTTCGAAGAAATATGGAACTTATTCTAGGTGTATCTAATTAGCGCACACAATGTTATAGAGGACTTCATGCTTTCGAAATACAGATATAAACTTTGTCCTCGTCAAGGGCGTGTACTAAATTGTATGTATCATTCCGAATTACATTTTGTGAGAACGCTATGCTACTTACCGTAACTTGTTTTTTATTTGTTAAAGTATTTAATAAAAATGTATTTTTCTTGTTGATGCAGTGTCAGATATTGTTTCTTGTTGTTCTAGGTTATTTTCTTGTTGTTGCCGTCCCATTTATTTTAAATCGATATTTTATTTTCTGCTGCAGTGTATGGAATCTTTTGTTTTTTACAGTGGTTGCAGGAGTCTTTGTTTTTTATTATGATGTTACTATTTCATTAGGTATCTGAAGTGCTCACCCATTGTTTAAGTTACGATTGATTTTTGTAGCATACATATTTCATATTTTTACGGTTCTACTACGGTTGATTTTATGTCCTTTATTGTTTTTGAAAGCTCGACGAAAGCACATGCCTTTAAAAGTATAAAAATAATTTACGATTTTCCTCGAAGCCTTTTATTTCTTCTTACCGATAAACACTGTATACATCTTGCGCTCGAACCAAACAAAACTAGACTTTTATTTATTATTCATCGAACTGCTGTTCTCATCTTGATAGTGATTTTCACAACGTTTCGGTTGATGTAACTACCCGTCGTTTTCAGGTGTATCTTGTCGAACTAGGGAATTTTTCTCTCGAACTCGGGAATTTAGACGGAATTTTGAGCAGAAGTTTTTATTTATTCCCGGGCGTCGCGTGCCTTGTTCCGTCAACCATGACTGGAGAGAGGTCTTAAGTAATTCACAAATGTATTTTTGGTCGCCCACACAAAGGATTGAACCGTCAACCTTCAGAAAAATATCACGCTTACAATTAATTTTTCCGAGTAAACTACACTGCATCACGGGTGCTTGCGGACAATTTTAGTACGAATTGTAGGAGCCTTAAACCTATTTTTATTTTTAGTTATAAATATCACAATTTATTACTAATTATTACTATATATTAATGTATATCTTTCTCTATATTTATTACTTGTATACATTAATGTTTTAACTTATATATATATGTATATATATATATATATATATATATATATATATATATATCATACTAAATTCTATACTAGGTCTAGTTGGTTATTCCCCAACATATGTGCTGCTTTTTTCAGTCGTCTAACTCTCCACCGTTCCTCTCCGTCTATAATTTTTAATTCGTCCCATAATGGTAGATGGTTTCCATTTTCCTTCCAAAAAGATGGTCAACTATACCTTACTTTTCAGTCTCTCGATGCACTACGGCTTTTCGATGATCTTTTAACCGTACTTTCAACTGATGACACATTTAACCTCTGTATAGTTTTCCACATTTACAGGAGATTTCACATACACAGTTCTTAGTCATGATTGTTTTTCTGTAGGGGGCTTTACTCTCACACCTTGTCTGAGGAGAGTTGGCCCAGTCATGAATATTGGCCTGATGTCAGATGGATTACATATTCGTTGAACGTTTTCAGACAATAGCTTTATATCTGGTATACAAACTGTGGAGAGCTTCTAAGTGGTGTCCTTTTGTGTTTGAAAAGAAACAAGAAATCAGGACTAAACACAAAAGGGCACCACCATGAAGTCCGTCAAAATTCCTGAGTCGGACAGAAACATTCCTGAGTTCGATAAGATACACCCGAAGAAGATCTGAGGTTACATCGACCGAAACGTTGTGAAAATCACACTCAATGTAAGAACAGTAGCCCGATGAATAATAATGCAAAAAAAAACAATCCTTATCTCAAAAATTCAGAAACGTCAAAATTAAATTTTACCTTTTGTCCTTTGGAAGCGATAAAGTAAACAACTATTTGTCACAACATTGAAGTTCCTCTTCAAACGAAAAGCACAAAAGAACAAAAACAAAAAACCTAGAAATCACGTTTTAGTTAATAAAAACATCCACTTGATGATTTCTATTTTACACTGCATTTCAACTTGTGCGGCAAAATGAGAGTGAGTGTGAATTTCAGAGTTGATGCGGCGAATTTTGAGTAAAGTGCTTCGTGGTCCTTAAAACATATAATCCTGCGTGTTCTAAAGTGCAGCTTTTCCAAATTATATGTTTTTAATTTTATCGAACACTATCTTGCTCGTTCAAAGAATTCCTAGTTAACTGAATTTTGTTCATGTGGTCATTTGAATACCCTATTATTTGTTCAAATATACCGTCGCCATTTGTGGTCGTAGGAATAAGCCATAAAGTAAGACTCGAAAAATGGTTCGGTTTTATTGTACAAAGAAAATGTTTACGAAAATGGTGGTCAGTATTTAGCGCCCGTAGTCGGTAGTTCCGCGTTAGATATTGATATTTACTCGTATTTACCTCTCTTCCATTGCGAGGAAACATTAACCAATTCATTAGATGGGAAAATGGGTCAGAGCCCCAACGGAAAGAGTTCTATGTCCCTGAAAAATAATGAGTAGCGCCACCGGCATTCACAGGTGATAACACCTCAGCAACAAACGAAAAAAATGGCTTCTTCTTAATACTCAGAGTAAGGTAGAGCCATGCAGGGCTTACTCTCATTTCGAAAGCTGAATGGCTACCAGAATAATACAGTTTCTGTCGATCTGAATGTCGAACATTTCGACACTGCGTTTCGCTATTTCCCAGTATTATTTATTCTCTCTTTTGATCGATTATACAATGTGTGAAGGTGTAAAAGTATGCCAAACCCCAAAGTGTGTTTTTTATCAAACTAATTGTTCAGTATTTTAACACCAGGATGTTTATAATTCCATAGAAGAGGATTAATTCTCGATGTTTTTATAATGATTAGAATGGCCTAATTTTAGTGACTTACGAAGTCCCTATAAAACATGTCCTATGACGAAATACTACGCTAATATATTTTTTAAATAATCTAATAAGAGTTTCTGTTCCCACCTTTATTTAGGATCTGACCAGGAATTTACGTGCTTCATCTTAAAGGACTGATCCCGCGTCTAACTAGCATTCCAAGTCTTACTGAGCAGCTACAAGTAAGAAAACTTTACGTTTCTATTCGAAATAAGTTTCCTGGTCCTTAAAGGTAAAATGGGCACGTGCAATTCTGAGGGGGGGTCTGCGCGAATATTAATAGAACTCACTCTGTGAGGTATGACACCTTCAATATACAGCTAACCTGGCGACGAGGATCTGTCGAGTTCACAAAACTTCGAATAAACAGCAATATATAAATAAAAGAGAGGGAGAGATAGGTAGATAGATAGATAGATTGGTAGATAGATAGATATCTTCGAATTCAACATCGCTATTAAAACTATAAATTACACGAAGGCGAAAGAATAATCGAATTCCAGAAAACAGTTTAAACAGTTAATTATCAACGAGGGAAAATATATTCCAATTGATTAACACGAATAAAACTTCGAATTGACAGCAAATGCAATTTAATACATTTAAACAGACTTATATTTTAAGCCAGTTATAAAGAATCGTGTGTATTATCTCCAGCTTTACTTTTTTCTTAAATACGTGCGGATGAATATAGTGTCAATAATTAGACTCGGTTTATATAAAAAATGTCTTTATGTTGACGTTTCAACTTGTAGTGTGTCACATGTGACACGAGGTGAGAGAGGAAAAGGAGATTGCGGTTTGTACGAATTTGGATCGCACACACGTCTACTTGACTTGTCTCTCTGGTTGTTGTTCTTCTGTCGACCCAAAAGAAGCTTGGAGAAAAAATAACAAAGAAAAAAATGCATAGAACTCGGAGATGACATATCATTTAAACAAAGTAAACAAAACAAGCTAACGTTAGTTTATCACTCAACACCATTAGGAGTGAAGAAAGCAGAGGCCAATCCGCAATTATAACGCGAGGTGACAAACTTAATTTAGAACAGACATCACAAATGAAACGAATCTACGAACACAAAACCCTAACAACCAACGGTTTCTTATTCAACGTCAACTTTTAGAGGGGAATGGAACATGGGAGAGATGATGATGATGAGGAGGAGGAGGAGGAGGAGAAGGAGGAGAAGGATGAGGAGTAGGAGAAAAAAAGTGAATCACTCTATAGCCCGAAGACACAACAAATCGCCTCATGAAAATAACTCGAATGACTGCAAGTAGCACTTTGGAAGAAGTAGGAAATAATCTGAATACAAAGGAAGGACCAAATGTAATTTCTGCACCAGTATAAAAGAAAACCCACTCTTTAATATACAGTAAAGTGAACTATCACTAAGAAATGAATGTTTGAACTGTCGGCGCAGGCCATTTGGAAAAGAGGTAAATAGGTGTGTGCTATTCAATTACCATGATTTGAAAGTAATTACTGATTTTTCACTGTTAATTATAATGTAAATTTAATATACTTTGGATATTCTAAGAACTATTTTCAATGAAAATTGTAGATGAATTATTAACCTTGCAGTAATCAGATAAATTTGCCATAAAACATATTTATTGGACAACTTCAGTTTGCAAGACAACAGCGGCAAATAGACGATTATTACCTTTAAATCAAAACAACCAAGGTTCCCAAAACTAAAGTCTATCTTCTTAAAACACGTTACCAATAGCTTGAAACATATTAATATATATAACATGTTACCAGGAGGTGAACACAGATTAATATATAATTTCACTTACAACAGATGTTTATGCTAAGATATCCATCTATTCACAATTATAAACTTGTTTATAAGTCTATGAGTATAAATCTTAAATATTTCATCTCTTTTGCGATATGTATTAGCGATTTTAACAACACATGCGAAATTGTGCTTACGCGATTAACAACATTTGTTCCGTAAAAAATTCCGTGGATTTTCAGGATTTTGTTCAAGACTTGAATTGGTTTAATTATTAAAGAATATATTGTGAGCTATTAAAGCTATTTGAAACAATTTCCTTTCATATTTTCCGATAAATTCATAGATCGCCTACGAATTTCTATAATTCCTTGTATTTTACTACGTTTATTTGAAAAGTAGTCCAAGATTCGTGAGTGTAACTACTCCATTTTCCGTCTTTTATTTGTATCTTCCTTGAGATATAATAAGAGCTAAAATGACAGACATAATTATATATATATATAAAGATACAAACACCCACACAAACACCCACACATGCATATATATATATGTATATATATATATATACACACACATATATATATATATATATATATATATATATATATATATATATATATATATATATATATAAGTGAAATGTCTGTGTGTGTACAAACTACTATCTATATTTTCAGTCTTGAATTTGTACATAAATGGTTTTTGAGATTTGGGAAATTTTTTTCCAATTGGTTTTAGCCAGTATTTGGCTGTCAAAGGATGAAATTTAAACAATTTTTCTTTGAAAACTCTACCACACCCCTCAACCAATTTTCGGACTAAACACTTTACATATAGACGTAAGTTACTTGGAGATGGATAACACTTTTTTAATTTTATTTGAGCCCAAAACGATAACTTTTAAGGGATCCATTGGAGTCAATGTTAAAAAAAGTATTCCTGCAATCAATTCAAAATTACTCAGCCAATTTTTGGACAAAACATTTGAAGTTTTACATAAACTGTATTCAGGCATGAACAAGCTTTTTGATCCGTTCTTGGCCGCTAATTTGGCCGCCAAGGAGATAAGTTAAGTAGTATATATATATATATATATATATATATATATATATATATATATATATATATATATATATATATATATATATATATATTTAATTTCCTCCGCTCAAATCGTAGTCGAAACCAAAACTTATGAAAAATTCTTAATTAAATTATTCTTAAAAATAGATTACTAACGTGCCAGAAGCAGGCATACAAACCGAAACATTCTTATGAAAAATTATTGATACAATTATTTAAAAAAAATGATTATTAACGTGTCATCTGCTACATTCCAAGCCGAAACCAAAACTTGTGAGGAATTATTGGTAACATTATTTGAAAAAAAGCTAGAGTACCACCAACTATAATCGAAACTGAATTCAAAATTATGAATATTCTTAGTAAAATTATTTATAAAAAAATACATTACTCGAATGGCGTACGCTGTATTTATGGTGTATGAATTGCACGCTGGCACTTGATTATTTCGATGCTCGGTCGTGCTTATGAACGCAGTTTTACATTCGAGTACGCGCAGATACATAATCGCCCGGCTGTATAAGTAGTTCCTTCTCTAATATGCGTGTTTGCGTTATGATATGTATATATGTAATTGAGTGCACATATGCATTAGTATAAAGATACTTATGTATATAAGTCTGTATTTATGTAAGAATGGTATGAGTCAGTATTTTTACGTAAGTGTATACTATCAATATGCATATGTTTACGTCTATATATGTATATGTACGTATGTATATGTGTATGTGGGTATATATGTGCTTATATTTGAACTTCTGTTTAGTTTTTTTAAGTGGATATACAAGGAATCATTATATAAATAGTTAAAATTAACTACGCCTGGGAGACCATATACCCAACCCCACATTGAAATCAACTCTCGCTTTTATCAATATATATATATATATATATATATATATATATATATATATATATATATATATATATATATATATATAATTAACCACAGTATATAACGCGCTCACTCAAACATTAATTCCAACTCAACGAACAACAAAACAAACTCATCCATAGATCGCCTCCAAACAGATATTTATGTATTTTAAATAAAATTTAAACAAACATAATTAAACTAGATCAAACTACAACAAACGTATTAAACAGACTTATCTCAACTAACCAAGTCACCTTTAAAATATACACTAAAAATTAAAAGAACCCAACCTTAAACACAATTAATTAAGTAACCCTCCAAACATTCCATATTTTCACACCATGACTCGTCTCTATTTTCACCTCATCAGCTCACCCATCCCCATAGCAAAAACAGCACACCCACCCCCTATCACGCACACCCCCATTGAAAATCACAAGAATAGCCACTTCCTACTTGAACTTAAAATCTAGAGGCCAGCCCTTTTAAAGAATACTAAAACATAATTCCTCCTCCCCGCAGAAAAAAAATCCATTAAGAACCTGCATGCTCGCCCAACTTTAACCCTTCCTCTCTCTCTTTACCCTCTCTACTTCACCCCACTCTCCTCTTTCCCTCATCTAAATGGCTGTCCTCATCCACTATAAACAAGAAAAAGAAATGTATTTCTAAGAGACTCACACCTCAAGCAAGTTGTTCCAACGTACCGTTCCGAATATCATCTCCAGGATTATTTTGCTATCTTTGGTATTTTAATAACTACACTACTGAATCCGAGGTCCATTACACACTCAATTCAATGCTCAAATTCTATTACTCACGCGGATAATTACAATGACATTGTATATCCACCCATTTTCGGATATAGTTTTGTTAACCCCGAAAAGAATTTGGAATACAGCAACCGACACATAATCAACGCAACAACGAATAAGGCTGCCCGGTATACTTTTCGAAACATCAATAAGTAGCAGTACACTTTCGCGATATGGGAATATCACTTCCTCCCATGGGCCTATTTTCTGCCCACCTGGATTAATAACCCCGAACGAAATTGGACTCCTTCCGATTATGGACTACCCAGGTTGTATCAACTTCTTTATTCGTATACTTTTCTCCATAAGATTATCCACAACCACTCAAAAAACTATTTTCAATAATTGTGCTGAAAAACAAAATAGCGTCCATTCGCAGCTGAACATTTTGCTAACCGCATTTCATTTCCTCTGATGATATCTGCCATTGTTGAAATCCATGGATTAAGTTAATTAAAGTAACCCCTTTTATATATTCCTTTTGTCAATCATTAAATTCCTAAATCGGATATATGTCTCTATATGTTAATTTTTCAGAATTTAAAATTTAACCATGAAGAAAACGGAACAACGGAATAGAGTTTAAACAATGTATTACTGGAACACCTACGTAAAAATATTACAACTGAAAAGAGTAGTAACCGTCACCGAGCAGGCGAGGGTCGTTCTGGTGGTTAATCGACACCTGTGATCAAAGGTCTAGTTGATATAATGGACAGAGCAGTCCATTTGGAGGGTGATTCCCCACGACACGTTCATATGCCAATAAGCGTTAATCTAAAAAGAGATGAATTAAACTGTAAGCTACAATATTATCATATTTGATAATTTTGCATTCATATATTTTTTTAACGAAAACCAGACATCAAGGAATGGATTGATAGCAACAAATAGTGAAATACCTTATTTGTTGCTATTAATCCATTCCTTGATGCCGCGGTATTAGTTAAAACAACACACACACACACATATAAATATATATATATATATATATATATATATACACACATATGTATATATATAAATATATATATATATATGTGTATATACTATATGTATACATACATATGTGCATATATATACATACATACATACATACATATATATGCATATATACATATATATATACATATATATATATATATATATATATATATATATATATATATATTATCGCGTGCGTGTTAATTTCTGTGTTAAGCTAAGCTCCGGGTCGTTTAATTGTTATTTAATTCTATGCATGGCAAGAAAGGTACATAGAATCTTCCGCGTTTCATTCTCGGGGTATTCGTCAGGTTTATTCATAATCTGTTGAATTATCACAAGAATGTTACGCCGAATATCTGTGTAAATTAATTACCATGCATATCTTCATAACTATATGTATATATATATATGTATATATATATATATATATATATATATATATATATATATATATACGTGTGTGCATGTCTGTGTATGTCTGCGTATATTTTAAAGATTCATTAAACGTTAATATAAAATAATCTACGGATTAGACATTCTGATAGAAATATGTAAGTTATTCCAAATATAAATCGTTCGTATTCATAATTTAAATAGAATTCCAGGCGTATTGCCCACGCGGCTCGCAGCTTAGTTATCTTGACGTCCCATTTTCACAAATGGATTTAATTGGCCTATATAACTGCAATAAAGCTGTGAATGGTGTCGTCCCCGTTGTCTATTAGATCTTTATTTCAGTGTAAACTATAAGATGGTATATCCTTCAATGCAAAATATAATGAGGTGTAATTGCATTGAACGAATTTTCCAGATGGTGGGGCCATTTCGTTAAGTTGTTCGTTCTTCAAATTTTACAAAGTGATTTTCCGAATAACTTAGCAAAATAATAAATAAATTGCAAATGTTGCTCCTGCGTCAGTCTATTTATAATGAATTGCTAAAACAAATTGAGCACCACATAACTTAGACTTTACAAGTTTTCCATTCATAAAATAGAGTTGGCAATTTCAAATTAGCCTCATCGAAACAAAAAACACTTGCGTGCTTATTTGAGTGGATATGATATATGTGTTTGTTTTTCTGTAAATGTTGATGTAAATTTAGAAAAATACAAAGAGTGCAAATAATTTAATCAATGGATATTAAATCAAAGAATTAATCAGAGATTAGATTCTATTTCTAACGATGAACATCGATTATTTATGAAAGTCATATAAAACAATACACACAAAAACGACGCCTAAATAGCATAATTACTATATTGATTTCCATCTTAAATCTTTAAGATGTGGGTTTACAAGATACTATTTTAAACGTAAACATCGAATTATCTTGTCAAGTGTCATTAAAATATATTTTTCGATTGGATGTGTACTTTTTCAATTTAAAGAAAAATACATGCTTTATGTTCTTTTAGAATTTACGTTAGTAAATAGAAAGAATGATCGTTTTTTACGCTTAATTGGAATCATTTTTTTCTGATGTAAAAAGAAAATACATAATTACATGTATATACTTTAATAGGTTTTATCGGACACATTTTACCAAACAATAAAATGTGTTATATATTCTAGTTCATAGAGGAGCATTCGTTAAATACGCAGGAGCATAAAACAGAATTCGCCTTATACATGATAGCTTCATTCAGTCTTGAGCGTCTATAAATACAAATTGAACATATATATATATATATATATATATATATATATATATATGTGTGTGTGTGTGTGTGTGTGTGTGTGTGTGTGGAGAGAGAGAGAGAGGAAGAGAGAGAGAGAGAATCATCACAAAACGTAAATCCTATTAAATGTCTACGAGTTTTGTGATAGATCCTAATCATAATCAGCAATACATTATTTTACTCAATAAAGGTAAACAAATTCAATATATGCTGCTGCAATAATTTTACTGTTTTATTCTTAAAAAAAACATCATCAGGGACCAGAAAGACTTTGTCTCATTCGAGCCAGCTATTTAATTAAAATAGATACGAATAGCAATAGAAGATAAAAAATAGAACGTAGGAAATATGAAACATATTTCTGAAAGCAATTTGGCATGCATAGCTATTATTTTTTTATAAAGTGGACACTTGTTTAGTTAATTCTAATGAAAGTGTCATTCTGTACTTTAATTAAGATTGAACGCACACGTGTTTTATGTCTTTGGGAATAACGAATCGATTATGTAAAGCCGCACATGAGAGGAGAGGATGGACATCGCGGCGTTTTTTCAATAGCTTACCATCTATGTCACAAAACAATGCGTTCCATATTATCTGATTTTTTATGCTAAATTTAGATAAAGAAATCTTATATTAATTTGTTGTTAAGAAATAAATTTTAATCACAAATAAGGATTGAAGTTAAACTTTTATTACAAGGCAATCTGCTTTAAGTTTACATGATACTAGCATAGGTGGCCGGGGTTGCCCGGGTATTTGGAGGTGTATGTTGAGCAAAAAAAACAAAAACGGTCAATTTTTTAAAACATGGGCCCTATTATGGCCCCTCAAAATGTATTGTTTTGCACTCAAATCAAGTTATTAAGTTGGGTCCATGCTCAACGAACCTATATCTAAATGGTCAAGTGTTTAGACCTAAAATTGTCGGAGGAGTTTGGTATTCTCAAATAGCAAATCGTTGAACTTTGACACCTTATCGCTAAATTTCTGGCAGACAACCGATCACATCGATTTGCCCAAATCTCAGTACCCTGTATATAAAATTTCGAGTCTGTAGACTTAAAATTGACAGAGTTATTGCGTAGGGAAATGTACACACACATACAAGTTCACTTTTATAGATATATAGAAAATGTTAATGCACTATGTAAATATTTTATCTTTGATTTGAACTAGGCGAAACACGTAATCCTCTCTTCCGTTTCACCTGTCTCTCTCTCCCTCCCTCTCTCTCTCTCTCTCTCTCTCTCTCTCTCTATATATATATATATATATATATATATATATATATATATATATATATA
>NC_136486.1:138346735-138401735 GCF_053919585.1 Euprymna scolopes
TGAATACAGGGGAGGCGATCTTAATTTATTGTTTAGCGTATTTAATACAACCAAAATTTGTCGAAATTTACTCCCACGTGAAAGTATTAAATCGAAATGTACTACGACTTGAAATTACTACGCAGTAAGTTATCAAGTAATATTATAAAGGTAGCAGTAAAACAAGTCATAGTTGTAAAGTATTATATGTTTTGCTTTGGTCATATTTTCTTGTTTCCAATCGTTCTTATTTCGATCACTGGATTTTTTGTATGAATCGAGGTATTGTAATATGAAATTAGAAGTTAAAGAACGCAATAACTCTCTTATCAACCTGATATATCGATCAGATTTAATTTAAATTACCTTAAAAGTTGAGAGTATTGAAAATATTGGGCAGATTAATACTCCTATCCTTCAGAATCTCTTAAGACTATTATAAAAAATATAGAAGAAAATATAAGCGCATACCTAAAATATATAAATGAATACATGGACGCTTACATAACATATTAGCGTATGATTTTATTGTGAAAGTTAATAGTATGTTTATACTATAAAAAGATTATATAATAATTAACCTGGGTTTATTACGCTTAATATATATATATATATATATATATATATATATATATATATATATATATATATTTTGAGCAAGGATTTTTCCGAGTATTGATAAACGGATAATTCTGAATATAAAATATTATAGTAGATTAATAAATATAATAATACTATTATAGTGTATTAATAAATATACTTATACTTTATTAGAAAGGATTTTTATCAAGAAAACACAAATCACTACTTAGACTGTTAGGATGCTATTTTATATTGCATAATACCCGTCGGTATTCTGAATGTTTTTATCGGTAACTCAGAGTAACATTCCGTTTCCAGAATCTCCGTGTTTTTTACGATCTCGTGATAGTTTTGCTTTGTACTCACATATAAAATAGTATAAAAATTAGGATGTCTGATTAACATAAAAATAACAACAATGAGATTTTTAATAGAGCTTCCGAAGTGAATAGCAAAGTAAAAAAAATAAATAAATGAAAATGCAAAAATAAACCTGCTGTAAAAACCAGTGAAACTATGCAACACTAGAATTGATTATCAGAAATGGGCACGATCGTAAACAGTAATGGATTATCTTCCAATATTTATTCATCGGATTTGGACAACTTTTATTAATCAATATTGAAAATATTGGGTCTATACACGCTTAGTATTAACGTGTATTCTTTATAAGGCTGCCCAGCTTGTGTTCAGTAGAAAAGAGTAATGCATTCTATTCGCTGTAAATAATTTTATACAGGTTTAATAAATGAATACATATCTTATAGGTATATAAGTGTGCATGTAAATATTTATGTGCACCTATGATCATCTCTAGTGTGTACCTGCATACTACTTGCCTCTACATCTGATTATCTAGTGTGTATAATTAAGTGTGATTATCTAGTGTGTATAATTAATTGTGATTATCTAGTGTGTATAATGTTCGGTGTGGATGTGTAGTCTGTGCCTTTGAACTTAAAATTACACGAAACATTAATTGTGCAGCAACGTGCACATTGCTTTACAAGGAAAAAAATACTTTCCTGTGGGGTAAATTGGACCAAATAGGGAACATCCGTTCTTCCATCGGTTGGTCTCAATTGGTAGGTCTTTAAAGCTACAATGAGTATTTCATCTATTCGAAGAAACGGAAGTCGACAGTCGGGATTATGTTTCATGCAACTTAATTTCAGTTGCATATATTTTCTATAATGTATATAACTAGTGGCTCCGTTCACATCAACGCAGAAATATCTTTCGAAGCAACTTCCATCCGGTATCTAACTTTCCAATTTCGCATCTGCATAACACTCCTCAATAACCATCTGCTTACAGACTAGCTCTACCTTTATAAACTCAATCATTGTGACTCTAAATTTGCATTTGGTTTGCAAAACACAACATTACAATCGTCATTATTTAAAAATGCCTTGCAATATTTTATTGATTAACTATCTATATTCATTGTGATATTGTATTGCACGACTCCAAATCTATTTTGTTCATTTCCCCAATGTTTTTGTTATCGAAACAGTTTCTCTGGTTTTCTCGTGTAGCATACAATCTACATTTTTATAACAATAATAATAATAATAATAATAATAATAATAATAATAATAATAATAATAATAATAATCTCTTGCTTGGGTAACTTGACGACGCATGCCAAATACATCTATTCTTAATGTGCGTATAATTATGTGATAGCTTTAAAGACAACTAACCATGTAAGAATTACAATTATATTAGACATGGGCATTAGTAGCAGAATACACCGATAGAAGTAATCTTATATTACTAGTGAAGATACATAACACTGGCATTAAAGATAAAAACCTTAATTTTTTTTTATTTTCACGCAGTATTTACTTAAATTTGCCTACTATACGTAAAATAAATGTTTTTACTTTGCCTTACGCCAACTAATACACATTTTGTGTAGTTAGTGTGACATGACGAAAAGTTACGATGTGTTCTATATACACATTAATGAATATGTTAAGTAATAATTAATAGAAGCAATAATTATATGCCAATACTCTTAAGAATAAAGTGCTTTTTACACTCTTAAAAACTAATGTCTATCATTAGTAAAAATTAAAACAATCAGGCAGTTAGGTTTTTATAAAACATGTCCTTTATTTCATACCACGAGACAACTGTCAACTAAATATTTTTAGAATTAGTATTTAGTATGACTTTTAAAAATATACTTACTTTTTATTGTATTTTATTATTTAATTAGATAACATACATTTATTTCGGAATAAGTCAATATGAAATGAGTTTAGTGGGCATATCTTACTATAGCGACATGAAATTAGACACTAATAACTGGTTTGATAAAGTGCCTATCCATCTATTTGAAAAAGGAAAGTGATATGTAGGTTAACGTTATAAATAGAATGTATGTTACTCAATCTTACAGCGAAACTACTTATATTCGATTATGTTATGTTTATTTTACATAATTTATTTGGTTGTCCTATATATATAATCTAGGATTTATTAGAGAAACCCTATAAATTGGCGGTGAAACAATAGTTTAATAGCGTTGACTATGTTGCTATCTGCGATTATGTATGTATAAATTGATTATTTTTACTATTAACCTTAGAAAATATAAAAATAAACTCTCCTGTCTCGTTGGTTGGATAAGGTATGTGTAGATACACCAAAAACTAATCTTTAAAATATAAACTCTGAAAACACCGGTTGTATTTATTTAAACCTACCGGTCACAATTTCAAATATATGACATGTACATTCAGAAAAGGAAAGAAAAGAAAGCATTAAATTGTGAACGAATAAAATACCCGTATTCAACAATATAACAACTTACACGTAAACCTAATATAAGTTTTTTTTTATATCTGAACATAATCGGTTCTTTATAAAGATATAGTAAATTAAAATTACCTATAAGCTCAGGAAACATACTATCACGTTTTCTATAGTAGTATAGATATACTTATTTGTGATACTCTTAACGAATAATAAAACGATTGGTACATTGAAAATAAATAAAAAGCCAAGTGAAAACCGCCACACATTCGAATTGAATTTTAGATTCACCATTCCAACATATGAAAACGGTTATTATTATTTTCAAGAGAGAAATAGAAAATCATGTACTTCACGATATACACATTTTACGTTTTTTCGAATGTTCATTAACATGATCCAGATAAATCTGATTGTGTATTGCTTGGGTTGATATCCGTGGAAGCCAATATTTTCGAGCACATCTCACTAGATTCCTTTGATATTAATGGGTATTGGGAATTGTGTTCTATGTACTGCCTGGAATTGATGCTACCAATAAACAGTAAACCAACCTTAACAAACCATATGTATCTTAGTCCCAAACACAGGGTATACAATTAATAAATTATCCGTGTAAAATAAAATAAAAAAATGCAAGAACAATTTTAAGATAGCTCCATAAGAATAAAACTCAGAATCTCAGCATGAATAATCCAAGTTTTATATGGATTCGTCTTACTATTGCGTAAACAGAAAAATAAAAATATTGAAATCCACACTTTATCTAATGATATTGCAAGTTAATCGAGTGGTAATATATTAATCTAGTAAAGTAAATAAGTAATAAAATAAAAAAAAACGTCTCACTTTATTTCACATGGCCGTTTTTATAACGTAGTTTTTCAAAACGAGTCTTCCCGAATCAGTATACACACACACACCCGCGCGTACGCGCACACACACATACACACATATATATTATTATATTATGTTATGTATATATATTAACTGAAATTTTGGCATATACTCAAATTACCGATTGTATAATATGGTAATACTACATTCCATATGCATATTAACATGACTTTTATGAGACAATCCTAACAAAACAAATTCGATATTTATGATAGAACAATAGTATAAATTAGGAATTAATTCATGTAAAGTAAAGAAAAATACGATATAATTATTGTTCGACTAAGAAGGCAAACATTAACAGTTTCTTAACTTAATATATGGGATGTGATTTAATGTCTCTCCTAAGCAGGATTAATGTACAACATAGTTTTAGTTAGGACAAGCAAACAATATTATGTTGCTAAAAGACATTTCCCATGATGAAATTATTCTTTAATTACCGAAAAAACTGTAGTTGTGTTTTCAATATTTGTTGTATTCCTTTAATTAATACAATTTAATCCTAAATTATATATATATATATGTATATATATATATATATATATATATATATATATATATATATATATATACATATATATATGTTGGATGTGATAACTAATGGCTACACATATGCAAACATGTTTCAGTGACCAGCCTGCCAGGGAAAATCACCTCATTAGGGCTAGAATATTCTTGGGCTGATGAGGTGATTTTCCCTGGCAGGGTTATCACTGAAACATGTTCGCATATGTGTAGCCATTAGCTATCACATCCAACATATTTATATTGTTCTGTATAAACACTGAGCATTCTTTGGTTGACACATTTTGGTTTTGTTTAAATAATACTACCAATAATATAAAATATATATACATGTGTATGCCCGTATTGTGGCAACTAAAAACAAATATCCACAATAATAGAGGAATCTATACTAAGTGCCAGCTAATAAATCAGGTCAACTTAAGCTAATGTTGCATTCTTGTGAACAAAAAGAAAGTGCCACATAATTGATTTATATTTGATGTGGTATATTCATTTCTTTTATTTCCACCAATTTTCAAATATTTCGGATTGTGTGTGAATTGTGTTTTAGATTGCGGATTAACATTGTATTCTACATTAAGTTTGCAGCAACATTTAAAAAACGATTTCCCTATTAATAATCGTGGGTAAATTTTTAGTGCAATTATGAACATTGCGATATATTTCCACGTAGGGCTTATACTTAGATTGCCTAATAGCACCTAAATAATCTTGTCATCAGAGTATGAGTTTTAAACACATTAATATTTATCAAGTTCTAGGTAAGAGTACAAATATAAACAATACTCATGGAACATCCATATGTGTTTGGCTCGCATATATGTTATTTTAATACGAATAACGCTTCTAGCAATACATGTATTTTAATTATGAACATGCATTAAATTGTTTTTCTTTTCTAACTTTATTTGATAAAATTCAGCATCCGTTAAAATACACTGCTTTTACATACTATAATTAAATACGTATACTTTATTATGGCACACTTTGAAATAATAAATTATTCAACGTAACTGTATAACATTTTGTGACGTAAAATATATAGAAAATAAGAAAATGCAAATAAATATAGAACGTATATTTAAGTAAAGATAAATTATTACATTAGTATATTGAAAATAACTAAGATTAGGGGCATTATACAATAAGTATAATGTCTATATATGCAAGCGAAACTGGCCCCAAAACGGAAACATCTAATCGTAAAAATACTAACATTCCTTTCAAGGACATGCACCATTCAATAAATTATAACATTGCAGAGAATGAGGTATTCCTGATATAAGTATACGGAAGTTAAACTGATGACTTAGCTTTGTAAGATTAATATCCTAAAATATGTATAAGAATTTAAACTGATATTGAATCGATTATTTAACTAGGTAATTGTTATTCAAGTGCAAACATGTATTTAACTTAATAAGAAAACTAACAATCATCTAGATGGCCAGTGTTACGATGTCCAAAATAAATAGAATATACAGACGGACAAAGTGAAAACTCCAAGATATTCAGATCATATACATGTAATAGATATAAAAGCATAGTAGGAAAGAGACCAAATTCGACTAAATAGGAAAATAAAATTACAAATCTATTGAATTTAGATTCATGTAAACGTTCGTCGAGCAGATAACAGAAAGAGAAAAACGTAATAAAATAGGAAGAAGCTTATACACCGGCTTAGGCTATGAATGTAGGTAAACGGCCAATTGATGCTGTTTTATCTTAAACACTATTGGACAGTGAGTTACGATTTCAGAATTTTCGTGCAACCTTACCAACCCTTCATGTAATAGCTGGGTATCATTTAAGAAAATTGTAAAGTTCGTGTGAATCTTGCTCTCTAAGATCTCATATTGCAAAATATAGCTGTGAAGAATTTACGATGGTATAAATCTTCTCGGGATTCGCTTCCAATGTTCATATTTAAAATATTTCCGATAATAGGTTTTCGAAGTTATGAATATAAAACGCAATTTACTTATGCAATGGCACATATATATTACATGCATAGAAATTTTACACACACACACACACACACACATATATATATATATATCAGTGGAAATAGGATTTTACTAATTATATATATATATATATATATATATATATATATATATATATATATATATATATATATATGCGGGCCTAGTAAAAGAATTCGAACAATTACTACTATTTTGTTTTGGCACCAGCTATTTATAAATATTACTAAGACGTTACTTTTTGTTCGTAATTTTATTTGTCATGAAAACATTATTATTGTACTTTATAATAATCTGACACATACCCTTGTTGCCATAGATAAGGCAAGCCGAATGTCATGGATTCTTTCTTCCTCGTTGATTGATTTGTTAGTAGTTTGTGAAGTAATATTCATCTAATACAAAGTTGATCAGTATATATAAGATAAGTCTAATTTATCTTAGTTGGCGAGGTTATCAGGCCTGCTTGGTTATTTTCCATTCCCACTTTCTTTCACCGATTTAAATATTTTTTCTAGAAATTTAATAGATTAACGTGATAGACTTTTTTGTCAGAAAATAAATGTGCGTATATTAAATCATACGCATAATAGATTAAATGAACTTGATAATAGAGTGGAATTTATACACACACGCACCCACACACCAAGCACACACACGTGCACACACACAAGCATATATATATATATATGTGTATACATACTTTTCTACTAGCCCTCTTTGACCCAGAAAATTATAGTAAATGATGACATTTTCATATCTAAGCCAAAAGTCAAATAAGTTCAGTAATAGTGTGTATAAAATTAATTAGTGTCAGTAGTCGAAAACATTTTTAGTGGCATGTGGTTTTGTAAGGCTATGAAAAAGGCCCAGTTTTTTCGGGTTTCGTAGAAGTATAAATTTTAAATTAAACTAATATTTGGTACTATTTATTAAAGATTAAGTATTTGGGAGATTAGGGAGAACGGATAATATCCAATATAAATTCATGGTGTCGAATCTTCATATAATAATTCGAATACTCGATGCAGAATTGGATAAAAATATGGAGTTTCATATATTGAAAATAATACACGAAAATGTATTTTCATTATTAATGCATATACATATTTCTATATCTACACACATATATATGTCTTCTATTATATAAAAAATCAATTTGTTGCAGGAACTCCTTCCTCATAGGTTTCTAAACGGCTAAACTTTTGTTTTGCAAATTACACGGAAAAGGTAATTTATATGTCTGGCTATGTTCGTAAATATGTTTGTGGAGAAATTTATCCGAAAATTATCGAAAAACGAAAAAATTCTACCCTACAAATAGTATTCTTTTATAATAGAAAAGGAGTATAATATTTACAGGGGGTATTTTACGTTACACCAGACAAGGGAGGAATAAGAATCCTGTCAAATGATGTTTTCTTAAAAACAGTTCATTATGATGTGGATATATATATATAGCTCACTGGTAGAGCATTCGAGTATAGATCAAATTATCCCCTGTCTAACTCAACAATTATGAGGTTGTTTGCTCAGCATCCGAGAAGGCTAACATACTTGCCACACTAGACGATCAGGAAATTACCTCTTCTCAGGTGCATACCATCATAAAAAATCTTGACACTTCAAAAGCATGTGGACCTGATCTTATCCCGGCTGTCCTATTAAAAAAGTGATCCGCGAAAGTAGCTCCGGTTCTCTCCAAACTTTACAACAAATGCCTTAATGAATCTTGCTTTCCTGCCTGCTGGAAAACTGCTTTTGTGGTACAGTTTTCAAGAATTCTGGCGAAAGAACTGACCCAGTAAATTACCGCTCCATTAGATTCCTCCCACTTTTCGCCTAAATATTTGATCCCATAATTAACCAAGCTTTAGTCCATCACTTTACAGATGCTAAAATTCTGACCGACTAACAATATGGATTTAGACAAGCCCATTTCACGGCAGACATCCTAACTGTAATTTCTGAGCGTATATAACATTCACTTGACAAAGCAGGGGAGGGTAGCGCATGAATGTCTTCTAAGGAAAATCAGATCATAAGGTATCACTGGAAGAATACTTGACATAATTAAACCCTTCTTTGATAATAGAAAAATGAAGGTTGTTATCGATAGTCGTACACAAAACAATATGATATAAATGCGGGAGTGCCCCAGGGGTCTATCCTTGTGCCTCTATTATTCCTGATATTCATCAATGACCTCCCTGTCAAAGTTGTCTGTTAGGTGGGTATATATGCTTGTGGTTTGAGTTGTCCCCCTTTGCAAATTGGCTGTTTGGAGAAATGGAAAACTAAATGGCTCTGGTTGATAGTCAATTTGCATAAGTAGAGAAATGGGCAGCATATAAACGGTACTTTTTGTTAAGCAGGCGTGAAGAGCGCAGAGAGTGAAACGACGGTTGGAAGAAGTGACGGTGAATTCTTTTTGTGACGGTGAATTATTTGTGGACGTTAAACAGCTCAACCTTTTGGAAGGAACAGCTGTGTCTTATATATATATTTTTTAATTTCTTTTTTTTTCTACTTCACTACAATGATGATGACACTACGCTCTATAACCGACACAACAGGAAAACAAATGAACACATATCTAGAAAAATGTCAGAAACACTAGAAGACGACCTCCAATCTGTAGTGGAATGGAGGTAAAAATGTATAGCGAAACCTCTTTCATTCCATACTCTTGACCGCAGTTTGCTGAAGGCATCAGTCGCCTTTAAAATTCGTCTCAATAGCTCATCACAAAGTGATGCTGACAAATTCACCTTACTTCCGAGATATGCAAAGGATTTAACATACTTTAGAGGCTGTCTATTCACTAAGGTTTTCAGAGGCGGTTCCAACCAACTTTCTGCAACGAAATGGAATTTGGTTGGTAAATAACTTCTGTCTTTTTAATACTAATCATCAAACCAAATGCTTTTGCGGCATTGGAAAACTTGTCAACTAATTATTGTGCTTCTTCCACTAGCTTGCCTGGTAGGGAGGGTGGCTAGTCTCCTAGAAGGATAAAAAACAAGACCTTACAAAGGGCGGATGATCCCTCCCAGGATCAACGGCCAACTAGCTCCACATGCACTTACGTGCATGTGTATATATGTGTATGTGTGTGTATGTATGTATGTATGTATATATATATATATATATATATATATATATTGCGCGGAGTTTGAAATTCCAGCAGGTTGGTGTAGAGCCAGCATTTTTTTCTAATTTATTAGATTTCTTACAAATAGGTACTTCCAAAGCGCGCCACAGCCCTATATATTTAACATGTTGTAACTAAATCTTACCATTATAAATAAAGGACTTGAATAACTAAACCATTTTTAAATAATTTTCAGCGAACGAAAATAGTGACTATGCCAGACTACAACCGTGTTTAAGTTATTGATACCTTATCGTTCTTCTGAAATGACGAATAAATTTATAAACAGTCAATTAATTGTAAAAGTCTATAAAATCTTTTATGCTTATTCACTTCTGAATCTATTTCCGTTTTAAATGTCGTAAATTCATGAGAAATACTTACAATATGTTTTTTGTATGAAATCTGATTAAATGATATAAAAATGACGAAAATTTCAACATGAAAAATGCATAAGATCTAAAAAAGATTGTCTTAATGACTAAACAGGTGTTTTGTATTTAGCACAGATATGTTTATAGGAAATGGAAATTTAAATATTATCTTTTTTGTATGAAAAAACACATTATTCCTAAACAATGTATATTAGAAGCAGTTGGATTTTGAAAAAAATAAATTAAAAAAATAATTTAAACAAATAAATTATTTAAGCTGATAAACCATACATCAACTCGACTCTCTCGATCCAATACTGTAGCAAATTTAACTGCTTCCACTGCATGAATTTTTACGTATGCCCTCTCTCAGTATAAATGAAAATGGACAGCATAATAATGCCCTTTTTAAACCACACTTGAGGAGTGAAAATCTTCTGTAGAAGCTAACCTAAATGCCCGATTTTCCAGGAGATATTAACCTAAATAACCAATAAATATTAACTACCCATGCGGGGTCGCAGAAATACCTGGATTAGGACCCAGGCGCGGGGCGAACCCCCTCGGAGCTGATGGACCCGTAGGTCTTCCCAGGCCATCCGTCTAGGAGAAGGAAAACTCTGAAACTAAACCTAGGGGAGGGAGGCCTCTTCAGTCCTGGACGACAACCTTCCTAGAGCTGGTGACTCAAACAAATCACCGGTTGGCAAACCTAAACTGCTTAAGGAGGAGATAGACTCTGTCTATCGCTCGGCTTTCATACTCCTTCTTTGCCTATTGGCCAGGCGTAGAGGTACTATCACAGGGACTCGCTTGAATCACCCAGTGGTTGACCTTGTTTCCTGACTAGGGTAATGAACGCCGCTTTTCCCCACTCCTGCCACATCCCATCCCCCTAAACTGGACACAGTGGGGTGCTTCAGTGCCATATATGTCAGTGCAGTTGGACTGGGCTGGCTTTGCCTAATGGATTGAGGGTACCGGATTGACAGTTCCTGGCTGCTGTTTCCGACTGATAGTACAGGAGCCCTAACTCTTTGGTAGCGCTTAGAGCGGCTGCTCCATCAACAGTTGTAAAATATCGGGATGTTTGTAGTGCCATGTCGCGCATGGAAAGGGACCCTGCACTCATCCCCGGTGGGCTTTCCCGAGGCCACAATCCTGTGGGTGAGGACAGCTGATGGTCTACTTGTATTGCATGTCTGGTATTCTGCACAACTACTTGTCCAGCACCCCCTCACTCATCCACCCTAACTGAAACTTTTAAATAAAATAAAATGAAATGACAGCTCAAGCAAAAGTTACGTTTAAACCAGGACCAAACTCAAAGAAAACCAACCTGCCTCCTCCCTTGAGGCTTGCATTTACTAATATCCGCGGGCTTAGAACTAACTTAGATGATGTTGAGTCATTTCTCCTTGTAAACACCCCGGATATCTTAGCATTAAGTGAAACTAACCTTCACTCCTCCATACCCTCTAACCACTTTAACATGCCTGGTTATCTCCCACTCTACCGTAAGGACTCGGACAGACATATGCATGGACTTGGAGTCTATATTCGAAACACCCTCCCCCTAACTAGAGAAATAAAACTAGAATCAGAGGGCCAGGCCTTTATGTGCTTCAGACTAAATATGCAACACAATATTAGCTACTTATATTTTCTCTACCGCTCTCCCTCAAACCAAGACTGTACCCTAATAAACAAAGTCTCAGACAGCATAGATATAGCACTCTCCCTCGATACTAGCGCACAAATACATGTATTTGGTGACTTCAATGTCCACCACAGTAACTGGCTAGGATTCTCAAATCACACAGACGTAGCTGGTAGCGCCACATATAGCTTCTCTATATCTCATTCCCTATCTCAGATGGTTACATTTCCGACACGTTTCCCAGACCAGCACGATCAACATGCCTCACTTCTAGATCTCTTTCTGACAACAGTTCCCAATGACTGTACAACAAATGCCCATAGCCCACTCGGGAATGCTGATCACGCTGTGATAATGGTAGAAATCAGCCTAAATTCTCGCCCTAAAACTGAAGACCCACTACTCAAAACAACGAGGTATTACAAAAAGGCTGATTGGGAAGCCATCAGGGAGCTCATCAGAGATGCCCCATGGCAAAATATCTTTACTCTTCCAGCGGAACAGTGTGCAAATGAGACAACTGAATGGTTCAAAACTGCTATTGAAGCACATGTTCCCGCACGGAAATACTATAGCAAGCCCCACTCCCCCCAATGGTTTACTTCTGCTTGTGCAGCTGCCATTTGTCAAAGGCAGCATGCGTTCCGCAGATTCAACCGACATAAGTCCAGCTCAAATAAACAGAAGTTTATAGAAGCTAGAAATAATTGTAAGAGAGTGATAGACACAGCTAAGTCAGATTACTCTGAAACCACCAGAAAGCGCATCGAAGCACAGAAATTAGGAACCCGGGATTTTTGGAAAATCTACAACAGCGTAGTTAATAATGGACAGTCAATTATTCCCCCACTAACAAACAATCATGAGGTTGCTTGCACGGCAACTGACAAGGCTAATCTGCTTGCCAGTCGGTTTGCCTCAAACTCCACACTGAACTCGGTACACCACTCACTCCCTGATTTTCCTCTGCGAACAGACGCCACACTTGACGACTTGAAAATCACCCCTTCTCAGGTACATGCTATTATAAAAAACCTAGACACCTCTAAAGCATGTGGACCAGATCTCATCCCGGCTGTGCTATTAAAAAAATGCTCTGCCGAGGTTGCTCCAGTTCTGTCCAAACTTTACAATAAATGCCTTAACGAATCTTGTTTTCCCGACTGCTGGAAAACCGCCTCTGTGGTACCAGTCTTCAAGAATTCTGGTGAAAGAACTGACCCACTAAATTATCGCCCCATTAGCCTCCTCCCGCTTTTCGCCAAAATATTTGAGTCCTTAGTTAATAAAGCCCTAGTCCAGCACCTAACAGCTGCTAAACTCTTGACTGACAAACAATATGGATTCAGGCAAGCCCGTTCAACAGCAGATATCTTAACTGTAGTTTTCTGAACGTATATACCGTTCATTGGATAAAACAGGGGAGGGTAGAGCGGTGGCCCTTGATATATCTAAGGCTTTTGACAGGGTATGGCACGATGGTCTTCTAAGGAAAATTAGATCATATGGAATCACTGGAAGAATTCATAACGTAATTAAATCCTTCTTAAGTAATAGAAAAATCAAAGTTGTCCTCGACGGACGTACATCCAAACAATATGACATAAATGCGGGAGTGCCTCAGGGGTCTATCCTTGGACCTCTATTGTTCCTGATATTCATAAACGACCTCCCTGATAATATTGTTTCGGAGATGGGTATATTTGCCGATGACACCACTCTCTATAACAGATATGAGGGGAAAACAAATGAACACATATCCAAGAAAATGGCAGAAACACTAGAGGATGACCTCCAATCCGTAGTGGAATGGGGACAAAAATGGTTGGTCTCATTCAATGCTGCTAAGACTAAGCTTGTTTCCTTCAATAACTACAAGAAACCTTCTCTACCACCAATAGCAATGGCCAAGAACACATTGCCTGAAAGTACTTCTTTTAAACTCCTCGGCCTAACGTTTACAGGGAATATGAACTGGAATAGATACATTGAGAGCATTGCCAAGGCTGCTGCAAGGAAGGTTGGCTCCCTCTACCGTGCTAGAAAACTACTTACGCCTGCCAGTATCCTATACCTCTATAAGGCAACCATTCGCCCATGTATGGAGTACTGTTGTCACATCTGGGCTGGTGCATCTGCTGCTTGTCTCTCGCTCCTGGACAGGGTTCAAAAAAGAGTCGCAAACCTGATAGGTCCTGAACTGTCATCTGGGCTTCAACCTCTGTCCCATCGACGAGATGTTGCATCCCTCTGCCTGTTCTACAAATACTTTAATGGTGAATGCTCTGACGAACTGCAAACACTTGTACCTCCCCGACGTAACTACCCCCGACAAACCCGACAAGCTACTAAGTCTCATCCCTTTACAGTGGAGATCCCTAGGTGCAAGAAAGCCTTTTACTCCAATAGTTTCTTCCCCAGAACTGCGGGTCTTTGGAACTCCCTTCCGGGATTCTGCTTTCCCAACTGCAATGATATGCAGAAGTTCAAGTGTAATGTTAACAAACATCTTTCTACTCTTCTCCCTTCATAATGACCCCGCTAATTAATTCCCTAATAGTAGCCCCCTGCTTCAAAGTGGCACTGTGCCTTGTTTGGGGTGAAAATTGAATAAAAAAAAAAAAAAAAAAAAAAAAATTCCGAACAATCAGTTTAAAACAGAATGAAAGGTTCCCCATTATTTAAAAACATTTTAATAAAATATCAAATAACTATAGTTATCTATACATTATCGAATTAATAACCGATTAAACCACAATATTGTAAAGATATTTTACTTAGTGCATTTACACACACTAACACCATTATTGTACACGCACAATATAAGCCCAGCGAAGAAATAAATACACAAAGTATTTAAATAGTAAATTTGTATTTTTCTTAATATAATACATTTGTAAACAAATCACGTAAGGAAATCGCAGAAAGATCTTACTTCTATCATTTATTATGAGCGCGTTTGATCATTAGTCGAATTTACGCACAGTTAAGTAATGCCCTCGCTGTTTTGCTAAATATCTGGTGATAGCATGAAAAGTGAATATTAATAAAATACATCGATAAAATATTCATATTTCTACCTAAATAAAATCGTCCATGACCGATCTTCACCAATAAAAATAGATTGTTGTGAACTTTTCACCCACTGTTAATTTTATCATGTTATATTGTTTGGCATAGTATATTAACAGATCTAAGTACAGAATTCATGAGAAATAACAGATCACTAATTTACGAGATCAAATACCTTTACATTATTTATCGACTACGCTCAAAATAATACATAAATTAACTTAACTCCTTTCATTTAAAACGTAAATATACAAGAAGAAATGATGCTGGTTTCCTTTGAATATTAACCATGCCATTTCTGATTGGAAAATATAAAAAGATAATGTTGACAGAAAATAACAAGAACATCAATATGGCAAACGTAATTACTTTAGTTATTTTTATTTTCTAACACATGCAACGCATTAGTATAAAGTATATATTTTTATTTTACAAAATAGTTACCAAAATGACTCTGGTCATATTAGGGTATTGTAGACGCTTGTTAAGTATTGAACAACAACTGTCGATTCAGTCCGTCTTATATATCATCAGCTTTTTTTAACTAAGCTATACATATATCTATCTCGTCCTCACCCAGTCTTTTGCTCTGTCTATTTCTCTCCATATATGTGTCTCAAACGGTTTCCGAAGTCTCTAGAGGCATTTAGAGAGATAGTGACTTAATGCCATCGTTGCATCTTATTTACATGCTGTAAATATTCACTCTACACACACACACACACACACGCACACACACACACGCGCACACACACACACACACACACACATATATATATATATATATATATATATATATATATATATATATATATATATAAATGTTTTTATGGATTGATTAGTTGGATTTTGTTTTCGTCTGATTCCTACGTCCATTATTTTGTAAAATAATGTGCGAAATTTATCATCATTATCTACAGCAGGTCTGTCAGTCTTATAAACACACATTTTATTTTTTTTTAAAAACAGTCCAGGCTTTTCAAATACTAATCAGTTTGATTCTGTTTTCGTCTGATTCCTACGTGTATGTATTCGAAAAATAATGTGTGAATTTGTCATTATCATCATCATTATCTACAGCAGAATGTGAGTTTTATAAACAAACATTATATTTTAAAAAATAAAGTCCGCCCGCTATAACTGCTGATCTGGATGATTTTGTTTTTGTATAATTTCGACGCCCATTCATTTTTAAAGTTACACAAACACTTCAACGAGTGTATGTTTCTTCTGCAAAATGTTTGCATTAGATTCGTTTTTTTTATTAATGCCGAACTCGTTTAATTGTACCGACACCATCATTGTCGTCCTGATCTTTGAGAATTTACGATTTTTGTAACGCTCTTTCATGTGTATTTTACATGCATGTGTATGTGTACATGTGTATATGCATATGTATGTATATGCGTATATATGTGCCTCTATATGTGTATGTGTGCATGTGTGTGTGCATGCGTATGTATGTTGTCGTGCATCTGTCTATGCAAGTATTGGAGCATGCATGTGTTTATTTCCATGTGTATGTGGGTAGAGAGGGTTTCAGTAAGTTGCTGTGAGGACAACCCCTCTAGGCGAAGCAAATCTCTGATTTAAAAAAAAACATAGAGCGGGAGACCAGTACCAGCATTAAACTTGGCTGCAGTTTGACTTGTTGCTGGCTATTTTGCTTTTGCTTGTTGTTTGATCTCAACAGTTTGAACCGAGAGAGAGAGGAAGAGAGAGAGAGAGAGATTTAGCTGTCGTACAAAGCGAAAACTCTGTAACATCATCTTTTTATAGATACTCCCTCAGGCATTTGTCTATAAAAATAGTCCTGTGCCGATGGAAAAGTTGTGACGCGTGTAGACCTGAAATGCTGGAAGCATGTAATAATTGATCTGCCATCATTCTATGTATGTATGTATGTATGTATGTATGTATGTATACGATTTAAAACAAACAAAAAAAGTCATGAATATGGCGGGGATAGGAACAACACAGGAATAAACGGGGGGAAATACATAGAGACTAAATAAAGCCCTAGAATATTCTCTTTTTGCTTGCAAAGAGAATGTCTATAATACTTAATAAAAAGAGTCTCTAAAATTTTCAAATGATAGGGAGAGTGCGACTTAGTAAGAATCGTAAACATTTCAGCACTGAAATTCGTGGCACATTTATAAGATGGTCGCAAATCGCAGAACCATGAAAAGTGTGCATAACGAATCTTTGAAGGCATATACTGTTTCAAATGAAAATCTAATCGTTGCGATGTTCGATCAACATAGTGCGCACTGCAACTACATTTACATAAATAAATAATGGAATTATTATGGTGGGGGAGAACATCTTTGCGAATAGACGGCAACATAGGCCTAGTTGAGAAAACAACACGCGAGTTCGATGCAAAATAACACCGTTGCACAGACAAATAAATTTGCTTAGCAAATTGGTCGCTGATGTTACCTAGCCAAGTTAGATATAGGTACACAGGACATCTATTAGCTATAATTTGTTTGGGTTTATTGAAAATTGGAAACTTTCTTATTGATAGTAGTTTAAACAATATCCAAGCGTTAACCATTATTACAAAGGGTCTTAATGATAAATTTGAGTTCGTCATCCAAATTAACTTCAGAACAAATCATCAAGGCCCTATGTGCTACAGTTTTGATTAAATTATATTTTTGGTTTATAGGGCAAAAAGAGCCCCAACGTGTATAGAGACGCGTAAAAGTTGGTTTACGATAAACAGAAGTAAGAAAACACAAGGATGTCTTGGACACAAACACATCCAAAAACGGATGAGTAGAATTCGTTGTCTACCGTAAACTTAAGGGCTGGATGAAGGTTATTAAGGGACACAAAAAAGCATCCGCATTCGTCTCGTTGTCAAATAAGCAGAAAGTTGTGTCAGCGCAACGAAAATAAATGACTGGTTGGCATAAACCAGACAATAGAACCTCTTCATAAAAACCCACAAAGATATTAGCCAATACTGGCCCCAATGGGGAAGTTATGGCAAACCCATCCGTCTGTCTGTACATAATAGCGTTGAAACTGAATTCTACCGACATGGCGGAGAATTTCATCAAATCTACGAAAATATTATCTGGTATTGGGGGAGTCGAAAGTTTAATCCGATATAAAGCGTCAGCACACATATTAATAGTCTCTAACAATGGGTACAAGTAAAAAGTATATATATATATATATATATATATATATGTATGTATGTTTATAGATATGTATGTGTATATGTGCATGTATGTGTATATATGTATTATGCACGTATGTATATGTATAGCACACATATTAATAGTCTCTAACAATGGGTACAAGTAAAAAGTATATATATATATATATATATATATATATATATATATATATATATATATATATATATATATGTGTATACCAATGACCGTCTTCAGTGTCATATCTTCTTGGGTGCGTGTATTAGCCGACAGGACTAAAAGTCATTTTAAGGCTCATGGGATTTCAATGCCTCAGGGATCTTCACTCGTCTGACAAGACGTTGCTATCATATATATATATATATATATATATATATATAC
This sequence comes from Euprymna scolopes, assembly GCF_053919585.1. Lineage (NCBI taxonomy): Eukaryota > Metazoa > Mollusca > Cephalopoda > Sepiida > Sepiolidae > Euprymna > Euprymna scolopes. The sequence continues at coordinate 138,365,296 of NC_136486.1, forward strand.
ATATATATTCATGGAAATTTGGGAGCATACACATGCATGGTGCCTTTTTTATAGAATGAATATAAAGGAAAACAATAATTTTAATTTGCTACAAGAGATGATCGTAGTATTTGAGAAGTAATTTTCTGAAGTCATTTGAGAGATGAGTCGAGAAAACACTCATGAAGAAGACTCAGCGTAAAACCAGGCAGCAATCCAAGTAAGGAAAAATGCAGATTCATAATGAAACGGTGATGAAGAAGTAGAGATACAACGAACATGAGAATATAATCGAAGATATATTCGATATTTTAATAGTAATAGAAGAAGAGACGTGTTTTAGTTGGGTGTCTCATCGTTGAATCGTGATTATGTTTAAGACAAAATAATCAAAACATAGAGTTTATCTTTGTTATCCAAGCAGTAAGATAAAAAATAAATACAAAGCATACAAATATGAATAAGAGTGAAATAACCCGATCAAAAATCTATGAAGGGAAACATGAAAACTAAAGAAAGATTAGTTTAGGAAATAGAGAGAAAGAGATCAATGCCTGATTACCAATTTTTAGCTGATTCGGTCACTGCGTTGTTCAGTATGAACAATTATTGATCTACAAAGTTCTGACATTTCATACAAACAGGCCCGCGAGTCTAGTCTCACTTGTAAATCAGGTGGAATTATGCTATTGTAAACATTCGTTTCCTTATTTGATTTTACTCATTTATTTCATCTATTTAGAATCTAAACATACTACTTTAGATATTACCAATTACTTAATACATGTGTTCTGAGATTTTATTTGAAAATTTCATTTATTACAGTGGAAAGACAACAGTGTCACCGTAAAGAAAACAACACTACAACTTTATTTTAAAACATTTATTTAAAAAGGAATCAATGCTAGTAAGTTTATTATGAAGCACATCTGCCGATATATGTTTAATGTATCCGTTTTCAACCTCAATCACAGCCTCGATGCGGATCCGGAACTAGGAGCATCCTCTTTTCATAAGCGCCGGTGGGAGCTCGGTGAATACTCGGCGGACAGCGGCGACCAGGCTGACTTTGGTGTTGTTTAAATTCATGCTGGTGATGTTCTCCGCGTAGGCCAAACAAAGTAGTATAGCGGGTGCAGGTCGGGGGAGGAGAGACGCCAGTGTGCGATGATTTCAAGTCCTAGCATTCCTTCTGAAACCAAGCCTGTGTGGTTTGAACATGTGGGCTGGTGCTGAATCCTGCTGCCATACCCAGATTCTGCCAACGTCCACCTAATTGTACCAAGATATCAGCATAAACTTCAGTACATCAAAGGAACCTTTAGTGTTGCCTTTGAAGCTAACTTCGAACATGTGAGGTGCATGATATGATGCTCACTTGAAACCACGCCAAGGATCTTTACCCCGTTTGGAGTTTACTGATCTGTTCCCTCGAATGTCGAATCATATGGATTTGTAATGTTAAAGGTACTGGCAATGATCATCTTATAAGAACTTTGACTTGTAGAGAACATAAGTTTTACAATGGCGCATCTCCGACCTCGCTCGATGGAAATTGTGTCACTTTCAGACATGATAGAAGGTTCTCACTGCCGTTTCGATTTGTACACAATTGGCCAACTAGTTAATGGTCTGCAAAAAAAAAAAGAAAAAGAAACAAGGAAACTGGTTTTAATCTAACAGAAAATCTCATCAGTATGTCCTGTATTTAAGAATTTAGGTGATCGCTCATCTCCCTTTCAGTACAAGCAAAGAAGTATCCTGTGTGTCATGAGCAAGTTGCTGGAATCTGTGTTAAATAAAGAAGTAAGCAACCATCTCAGTAAAAGTAACCTTCTTAGTCACACGGAATATGGTTTCCGTTCTTCTAGATCTACAGTAGACGTCTTTATAGTTATATCTCATAGGATTAACGAATCTCACGACGGAGGCTACCCTTCTAGGGCAATTGCTCTTGAAATATCAAACGCCTTTGATAGAGTATGGCATAAAGGTTTACTTCACAAGATCCCCAACTACGGTATAGCTGGAAATGTATTCTCAATTATTTAATCATTTCTCTCTGATACACTCATAAGAAAAGTGGTTGATGGGCAGAAATCAGAAGCTCTTAGTATTAATGCTGGAGTCCCTCATGGTTGCATCCTCTCTTCCTGATCTACATTAATGATCTTCCAAAACACATCCTTAAGTCATTCGTTGACATCTATGCTGATGACACTACTATCTATGGTGACACGTCTAAGACCGTAAACGACCAAGTTCTCTATGATGATCTCTCCTTTGATCTTGAGCAAGTGGTAGAATGGGGAAAGAGGTTGCTTGTTACTTTTAATGCATCTAAAACCAAGATTTTTTCTATACATCATCAACGCTCTTACCCCATCTAACCTCAATTGAAATGAATGGCTCTCGTCATGGGGAGGTCTCATGTTTTAACAATCTTCTGGGCTTGACCTTTACTCCTGATCTTAAATGGAACACATACATTAAATCCGTTGCCAAGGCCGCTGGAAAAATAGTGGGATACTTCTATCGACCCAGTATGTATCTCACTGATGATGCAATTCTCTATCTATATAAGAGCGAGGTACGTCCTAGGATGGAGTGCTGTTGCCATATTTGGGCAGGAGCTGGTAGAAAACACTTATCCTGCCCTTTCAAAATAGTTCCAAATAGACTTCGTTGCCTCGTAGGGGATGCCTTTTTTCTCTTCTCTGCAACCTATTTCTCACAGAAGAGATGTTGCGATCGTATCCCTGCTTTAACGTTATTTTTATGGCAAGTGCTCGGCTGAGCTCCAGTTCATGGCTCCCTCTCTTCAAGCTTTCACGAGAAACACTCGTCTAGCAGAAAACACTATCACTAATTTCCCCCACTCTTTATCGGTGCCTAAACCTAAACGTAGATTCCATGAGAAAAGCGTCTTTCTTAGAAATGCACGCCTATGGAATTGTCTCCCATTTTTATGGTTTCCGGCTGACTACAATCTGATTGTCTTCAAGTCTAACGTAAACAAGTTTTTGATGAGATGTGCTCATATAAGTTAACAAATTTACCGAATTTCCATTACTAACGATTACTATATTGTCCAATTTCTACTGTGCATTCTTTATCTCTTATTTTCGAGTGGCCTCTTGTTCTTGATAAGTGGTGATCCCTATGTAAAAAATAGAAATGGAATCATGTTGTCTTTTGAAGGGCGACAATTTGAGAACTGTATAATTATTCGGACTACTTTTGTTACTTTCAGCGTAATGATTATAATATTTTCATTGACGTATTCTCCGATATTATAAAGGTGCGCCTTGCTGCTTTTCGGAATCATTTACAAGAATACTTCCTGCAACGGTTAAAAGTACCAAGTAGCAAGACACCCTAGACTATGAAGCTTCTGAACTCAGTATAGGTACGACTCAGGATATATTTACAAATATTGAATATATCTAAACGTACCGGCATCAGACAAATCTTTGGAATAAACGCATTAAGGGCATTCATAGATAATTCCGAGTCGAACAACTGAACCCCGATTAAGGGGTTGAAATGACAACAGGTGGAACGTTGTTATAACAGTATTTTAAATAAACCAAAAAATATAAACACTCATGGAGTAATATCTTGGTCTCTGCCATCGTTTTTTTTATTTTTCTTTTTTTTCTTTCTTTATTTTTTGATAGAGTGCAAAATACAGTAAATCTATAAAACAGCGAGATTGTTTACGTTACATTTCGAAATCATCGCTTGCAGGATGATATAAAAAATCAGGAAATCGATACGTCACGATCCAAACAGAAAATATATTTCCCTCTCACATACTAATGAATTAATCACATTTAAGCTTCGTATCCGAGACTTACTTGTCCAGCCATCATTTAATATTACCTCTCACATTGCATGTGCTACGTTTTAAAGTTTACATATTAAATATAAAATAAGTTGTTCTTAGACAATTGTGCATATAATAGTACTTCGAAATAACTTTTATTGATTATTCAGAATTAAGTTTCTTATTATACTGGTGTTAGTCTGTGAAGATAAGGCTTCAATTATTGATTGGCTTACGCTTAATTAGATAATATAATTTTCGTTTAATGATCACAAGTAAGATTTGGTTGCACTCTCCTTATTCTATTATATAAAGATTTAGAAAGATAATACCTTTATTGTGAGTTCGCCATAGAATTACAAATAAAAGTTAATGCATTGTTACATTGACGTATATTTTTATGAATAGAAACGTGGTTATTGGAAGCATCGTAATAGAATGTGTTTCTTGACAGTTGACATACATCAATAGTTTAACTTTCTAATGAGATCTATATTTGATCATGCAGAATTAAGCTTCTGCAGATATATCAATACTATCAGGATTAGTATAACACATTTTACTTTGAGACATTGTAGCCAATACAGTTAAAGTCTAATATTGAACCCTGCTATGTTTGGAAAAGTACGAAAAAACATGACTAGAATAACGACGGCCGTTCTTAATGTAAGTTCTTTTATATTTTTAGTAAAACTAAAACTTGTAAGACGTACGAACGCATTCCTATTTCTAAAACTAGTGACCTTTTAAGTGCTCCAAACTAATTTTATATATTTTACAGGAAATCTATCAGACTGCAACACATTCTAGTTAAGATATTATGTAACCCCACCCTAATGAAGCTGGGCTAGGATCGCTGTTTTTCTGGAAATCTAGGTTCGTATCGTCTAGTCCGTCTCTGAGAGTTGTTAGATTGAATCCTATATGCTGAAAGCGAATATCGAAGCCGCAGGCGTGAAGAAAAACAGACTCGTTAAACTCTAATCTACAGAATTAATTTCCCACACTTATGTACAAATATTTTTACAAATATTGTTCAGTTCTTAATAAGTTTTCAAAGTTTAAAATCTCTTTACAAACAGCGTCAGACGAGCGGAGTAGTAGGGCGTCTTCAGGGAACGGCGGTCTCCACACGATCTGTTCTCCCCTAAATCAAAAAACTATTTCACTAATTTTCGCGCGATAGTAGTGTTTATATAGTAAGGTATATGGATCGGGTGGAAGTTTCCCTAACCAATCAGATTTCGCCACGAAATAAAACCCAAGATTTTTGCGTGTGTGCAATTCCCGAATCTGTGATCTGAGTTCTACAGACACACTAATTCCCTGACCCCCTAACGTCAGTTGTCAGTTATGGCATCCGACTTTAAGTTCACCAAGGCCACACAATGTTATGCTCCAAGTTTCCTGTCATCAACTTTCACTGAAAGATACATTTCTCTGGTTTCAACCAATATCTATTTTGACATGAAATAAAATATATATATTTATAATCTCTATTTTAAATCCTCGGGGTATCTGGCGTCACCCGGGAACGATTAGGTATCTAGCATAGTTACTCGACCCCACTCAGGTCCCTGGAATATTTATAGCTCCCGAATGAGGGATTACGTCACAATTATATAGGATTGAAGCTAACGAGCGGATTACGTTATACATGTGCCGATCGGTCACGGAAGAAAAATAAATTCGGCTCGTACTCAGGTAACGTCGCCAGGAAAATACACGTTTTTTTTGTGCTTGCACAAAAAGAGCTAAATCGCGGTAATCAAGCATAGAGCAATGATGAAAGACTATTTCCTTCCCCGAGGAATATAAGGTCCTTGCAGATTACGGCGATGATTTAAATGCGAAATTTTACGCAACGAACAAGATACACACTCTCAGAGTAGCGAGGCGATTTCCGATTATGCCAAAAAGAAACAGTTTGATCATATTATCTCTTGCTAACCTAGTTCGCAGATGTATGCCAAGTTCCTACTCCCGCTCGTCCAATGTGAAAAGAAAAAAAAAAGCTTTGCTATATTAGTTAGATTTGTGAATTCGGTCGAGGCCGGTTAAGTCATCTACTAAATATTTAGTCAAGAAAGTGTCTGTTCTAAAACGCTCATTTCCTTTACGTCGAGGGACTCTTTGATCGTCCCATTGGACATTAAGTCGATAAAACTTCTCTATGATAAAACTGCATCGGACTTTCTAGATACCAGGGGAAACTAAAAGACGCTTTAAGTTTCATACACATGGCATTTTATTTTATCCTTATTTTGCCTGTTGATTTTATGTGTAATTTTAGCGTCGTTCAAGTGTTTATTGTTTTTTATTAAAAAAATAAATACTAAAAGCAAGATAAAAAATAATAAATATGAAAATCTAATTATTTGGATTGTTAGTTCTCATTGTCATTCTGTTCGGTTTCTTTTTCTCCTTGTGCTGATCCCCCTGCTGTTTGCTTGACTGCCGAATCTATGTTCTTTTATCTTCGCTAAGTTTTCTTAATACTTTGCACAGATGATTACAAAGAATACAAGACTTAACACCCTACTTGCGTATACTTGACTGAAGTTACCAAAGAGTTTCGACATCCAAGGATTGAGTATCTAATGGGAAACAGTTTGATGGCTCATCTTTTGTGGTAAAATCCCGTCCCTTCCAACAAAAGCTGGTGCATGCCCTTACCTAAACTCCCAGTACCAGGTCCGAAGTTAATTCTGTGACCCGAAAGCGGATCAAGCATATAATACTACTTTAAGCGGTTTTCAGGAATTATGATGTAGATATTTATCGGGTGGATTCAACGGAAAACCTGTGTAAGAATACTCCCGGCAGATGAAGTGTATTTGAGTAATATATGAGAAAATCGGCCTGCCATTTCGGTATCCAAAAGGAACGTGTTGCCAGGCACAGAAAAAGTATTAGAAGTATAATTATATTTATATATAACATAAGCAGTACTATCCTTCATTATAGGATGGCATAATATACATATATATAAATTCGGTTTCAATATTTAATTTAATAATGCTCAATATATCTACAGCTCACGAAAGCCATATATACATATATCTATGAACTGTTAAATGTACATAAACGTTTCTGTTTTATTCATTAAACCACACGAGTAAATGTTTAATATTTAGTAAATGTTCAATCAATATTTCTGCGTTGTGTATTCATTTAAACGAATAGCCATTTCATCACAAATCGACTCATTTATTGATCGGCTATCGTGTTAATTAGAGTTTGTTTTTGCCAGCCTTCTCCATCTCATCATCGACAAATCATTTGTTAATTATTAATTCATCGGAAACTAATTGACTGGAAACAGGCCGCCGCTGTCATGTGAAGCTGCGAGTCGAACGTAAGCGTCTATTCATTTGGAGAATGACCAACTACACTGATTAGCTTTAGGAGTAAATGCAGAAATGCCATTACTTTCAGATTGATATTTGACACTGCTTTACATTTTAGTTCATTTCATGTAATAAGCTTATATTTATCAGTAACTGTTTTAAATAGTGCAGGATATGCCTCGTTTTACAGTCGATCCATCTTAATCTTCCCCTGTGTTATTATGTAAACTTACCAGCTGAGGATAATTTGCCACAGTTTCAGGGATGTAAATTTAGATTTAGATGTGATTAGGAAAAACTAAAGAACTGATATTTCATTTTACTTTTATGTTTTAGGATACGACTTACGGTCAGCATACTTTTATTGATTTCGTTGTTCTAAACAAACGGCAAAAAAGTAAAAGCAAAGCAAACAGACATACTATTTATAAACTTACACTTTCAAACTGAAAATTCAAACTGAACACAATTAGAAATAAAAGGGTCAATAAAAATAGATTTCCCAATCAATCAAAATATAATCATCTGATAACTAAAAGAAAAAATATTACACACATTGTAGGTACTATGAAGTAGGAAATTTTATGAAACTGACTGGTGTGTATTTATTTAAAAAAATATATAAAAATATAGGTAAATGAAAAGTATAACTAACTAAAATAAAGCTTTAAAATAGATATAAGTTATGTAATACCTAACATAATCATGTATACACCTAATCTAGAGTACACTTATGATACACATTGAAATTATATACGGGGACAAATCGTAAAAAGTGAAATCTAAATGAAATAATATTTGAGAAATGTATAAGATTTAGATGCATCAAATTACAATCATTTTAAGTGAGAAAACTGTTAACTGTGATTCAGATTTTTAATTTTCTTTTCTACAAACTACAATTTTAAGTGTAGTATGATACATTTTTTATTTTAATAAGATTTTCTCATATGATGGTTATTTCATTAAGACAATAGAAAACGTTTCTCAGCTATCTGTTTTATATTTTTAAATCATGATTTTATTATTCCTAATATTTTTAAAGATACATTAAATTAGATTTGTTCAAATTTAATGTATATTTAATATATATATATATATATATATATGTATGTGTGTGGATGTGTGTTTATTAAATGAACCTTTCTGTTTGGTAATTAGGAATGGGAATGAAAAGAAGTGTGTTTGTGGGCTGTGTTGGATTATAGAACGACCTGATGTTTTTTAATGATATAAATACTTCCCAATGAAATATACAAAGACATTAGATAATTTATTTCCTAAAATATCTACGTTAACTATAACACACAGACTGGGCAAATCTTAGTCCCATCAATGTGTGGTATGCTGTGAAACCCGACACTTTTCATGTAGCTTTGGATGGGAACGTATGTGAGAATGCCATTCGGGAGAAAGTCTATTCTACAAGTCTTCCAATTATAGAATAACTGAAATGCCCTGTTTGTTAATAAATCATTTTACTCTGATAGTTGTATAACAGTCCTCGTTTATGTAAACTTATGTCCAGCCTGGTTCCAACCGGGGTCTAACCATCTGCCTGAGCTTCATCAATGATCTTTCTGATCACATTCTTAGATCATACTAGACATTTATACAGACGGCAATATTATCTATTGCAACACATCAAAGACAGGCAATGACCTTGAGCACACGCTGCGTTTTCCATCATCAATGCTTTGACTACCATCTGAGGCTCATCATGGTTTGATACGTTTCTTAGACTGACCTTCACCCTTGATAAGACATCCGAGGCCAAGATAAATGTATACTTTTATCTCTCTTACAGCCAATGCAACTATAATGATGTACGCGTCAACTACCTGCTAGAGTGAATTACTGTTTGCCCATCTTGGCAGGAAATGCTTCAAACAACTAATCCGCCTTGACTGAGTTCAAAACCAGCCGGAAAACACAGTAACTTATTCTTCTTTTCTCCTACATGTAATCTGTTTTCCAAAGGAAAGATATTGCGAGCCTATCTCTGCGTTTTCGTTAATTGCATCGTAATGTTCGTCTGAGCTTCGATCTATAACCGCCTTGCTAAACTATTAGAATAACACTCTAATCTAGCTACACACCATGTTAATAATTTCTCCCACTTTTTATCTGTGCATCATACTAAAAGCAAATTCCACGAACAATCTTCTTTGCCAGAACTGTCCGCCTGTAAAATACTTCCGCTGGCCTTTTGTCAAGTTAAATGTGAACAAGTTCCTCCTTACCACCTGTTATACAATGAAGTTACACTGTTCTCTCGATGACCATGGTGCACTCATTTATGTTTATCGCAGAGTGGGCACCAATATATATATATATATATATATATATATATATATATATATAAATACATATATATATATCAAAGTCGTAAATAAGTTTTTCTCGTATCTTTCATTATCTAGTTGTATTTCTACCCATTAAACTCAGAAAATGCACATACATATCACTAATTATATGCGGTTAATTTATGAGTATACCACACTTCATAGATTTAGTATGAAATATGGTCATTTTTATGTTGTCTTAATGCAATTTCGGTACAGCTTTTATTAAAAAATGGCTTACTACAATGTTCATAGTTTTCTTGCAACTTCTAAAAGACAGGAAATATGTGTACAACACTCTCTATCCGAAAAGATGAAGAGCATGTTGTTATCTAACATGTGTCAAACATTTTAACGGTATCTTTCATTACAAAATGATTCACCTAAACACTTTTTTAGATTTGATAATCTACTTTAGTTTAAACTAGCATTTCAGCCCGGCGTTGCATGGGTGTTATGATGTGTATGTTGGGCAAAAAAAAATTGTAGTAGGAAGGCAGGATTGAACGCGTGCCGCAATGAAGGAACAGAACGTGGTAAAACCTAACGTTTATGCTGTTATGGCCACCGCCAACCCGGAAGCGACATTTTTTACAATTATGGCTAGACAATCAAAAGGAGAGGATAAATTTAAAAAAATATCGGCGAAGAAAGGATCCCCCTTGTAGAAAAGTACCTACTTGAAGGGGAAGATGCTTATGTTTTTTGCAAATTTTTCGATAGTTGTAAGAAAGGCCGAACGTTAAAATGATACTGATCTTGGTAAAATCTGTCGCCTCTATTGAAAGTTTAAGGCAGACATGCAAACATACATACATACATACATACATTTATATATTGGAAACTAAAAATTTCCGATCCAAACTGATGAAAAAGCTTGCCCTATCTCTGAATATCCCTTAGACAATTTCTTGTCTAAATATTTGAAATTTTACATGAGTAATTTGGAAGAGACCGCAGAGATCAATTTATTTTAAAGTTGATCCCTATTATGATCCCTTAATATTTATTGATTTGGACTTAAATCAAATTATTAAGTTAGATCCATGTCCAAGAAACCTATATCTAAAATTTCAAGTGCGTAGACCCAAAATTGTCGGAGGAGTTTGGTAGAGTTCTCAAAGATCAATTCGTTAAACTTTGACCCCTTAATCGCACAATTTCTGGCCATAACCCGATCGCATCGATTTGCCAAAATCTCAGTAACCTGTATATCAAATTTGGAGTCTGTAGACTAAAAATTGACAGAGTTATTGCGTATGGAAATGTACACAGACACACAGACACGTTCACTTTTATATATATATATATATATATATATATATATATATATATATATATATATATATATATAGATGTGCCAATAGTTTCTATTAAACTCAAACATAGAATGCTTAATCAATTGTAAACTGAGACTTTTTTTCTTTGATCGTATCATCATTGTTTAGATAAACTATTTTTATTTAAAAGATAAATTTATATATCTATAAAAGTGAAAGTGTCTGTCCGGGTGTCTGGGTGTTTGTATGTGTACATTTCCATACGCAATAACTCTGTCAATTCTCAGTCTACCGACTCGAAATTTGGTACTGAGATTTAGGAAAATATTTGCAATCCATTTTCGGACAGAAATTTGACTGTTAAGGGGTTAGAGTTCAACGACGTGGCCTTTGAAAACTCTACCAAACTCCTACGCCAATTTTAGGTATAAACAATTGAAATTTTAGATATAGGTTCTTTGTACATTGATCTAACTTAATAACTTGATTTGAACAAAAACAATAAATGGTAAGGGGTCATAATAGGGGTCAATTAAAAAATTGACCTCTATGGTCTCTACCAAATTACACAGACAAGTTCTGGTCTAAAAATTTGAAATTTTACATAAAGGTATTTAGAGGTAGGGCCGCCTTTTACATCGGTTTAGATCGAAAATTCGAGCTACGAACATATAAATGTATGTATGTCTGTTTGCATGTCTGCCTAAAACTTTCGGCAGAGGCGACGGATTTTCACAAGATCAGTATCGTTTTGAAGCTCGGCTCTTCAACTATGTTTTTTTCAACAGGGGGGGTCGTCTTTTCGCCGATATTTTCGAAAGTTACCCCCTCTTTTCGATTGTCTAGCCTTAATTAAAAACACGTCACTACCGGTTTGCACGTGGTCGTAACAGCAAAACGTCACGTTTTCCCCCAGTTTTCGTCCTTCGCAGTACGGGTTCGCGCCTGCCTTCCTACTACCATTTTTTTTCCTTTTTGCTCAACACACACCTCCAAACACCCGGGCAACACCGGGCTTAGATGCTAGTAAAATATAAGAGCGAAAGTAATTAGATCTCATGCAGTATAAACGTGATCCTATTTCAGAATTTTTAAAAAAGTTTATTTTTGGAGGACGCACATGTCAAGGATGGAGGTAATTAAGGTGACATTTTGCCATTGCTATTGCTGCAAATTAATAATATCGATGTTTTACTTACTATAAATAATTAAAAGATTACATGAAGACTCTTTTAGCCTATTTTCAGAATTCATTAAATGAATAATAAATAGTTATTTATATGATGTTGTAAACATGTCTGCCTCGACTAAATATTAATGACGATTTTTGGCAGTTATTGTATAAAATACATGAATCCATGTGAATTTGTGTGATTATTAAACGCATGTGAATTAGGAAAATATAAAATAAAAGTATTTGCCATTGCATTCCCCGTGGACATAAACATGTTCTATTATGTATAAAAGATGCATTAATTTATGACAGCACACATTATAATTAATGCCCTTAGCCAGCTTCACATTGTTTCTAGGTATTTCTAAATACAAGTATATTACAAATCCATCCATGATTTATGAGACGTATTTTCATTCTACTTCCATTTCATGTACACTTTCCAATATCATTTAAAATATTATTACTAATACCAGTACATATTTTCATTCTAATACTTTTTCTCTGCTTGATTTTTCTATTTATGTCAAAATCATGATAGAGAACAACCATTCTTTTTTTTATTTCAGTTTAAGAGAATTTATTCCTTACAGACTTCTTGCATTTGGATTTTATGAAATACTTAAAGCTTTCATACATATATCATATTTTATATGCGTCTAACGCAATTATGATGGTAATATATCAATAGTTTATTGATGATATGGTAAACATTTTATATAATAGAGTTATTTTTTGGGTGCATGAGCAAGCACATCGTGTAGTTCAATTCAGGTATACGTGAGAGATGTTTTGTTCATACATCTGCACCACTCTATCTATATACCATGTAATTACGGTATAAATACCATTATTAATTTAATGCAATTTATACCCTGATATAATATGGTATAATAAATAATACAGTATAATATTACATAATCTCTTCTCTATAAAATAAAACAGTACATGTATGTCTGTGTAGATATCTAACAGGTAAACTCTTAAACTACTGGTCACATAGCACTGGCATTCTCAGTAAATAATATTCATGTGCAAGGGATTGTTCATAGCAAGTAATATCTTACTTTACCTACACGTAATATCGCGTACATACTTAGGCAAATTTCCATATAAAATGCTTATTCCCCGTACCCGACATTTTTGTTTTATGCCCATGCGTCTGAGCCGCAGTGAACCGCTTCCCGTCAAGCATGGATCAGGCGCGATCTGCAATCATTGGTTTAAGCTGAGCTTTGTTTAAATGTTGAAAAGTTAAATCAAGTTTGTTTGTTTTATGTAAGGTCTTTATTATTTGGGTGATGCGGGGTATGTGTTCTGTTTATTTATTTAATTAATTAATACATGAGCTTGGCGCTCTTCGATTCAGAAATCATTCGTATTTACAATTCTTGCACCTCATTTGTTTTGATAAGTTTCTTCTTACAATATGAGATTGTCTGCCCCGGTGTTTTCATTTCTTTTTCAAAATGCATAAATCCATTCCCGTGGCAGACATTATCAGCAAGACAGGGGTGTAGGTAGCAAAATAATCTCCACCCTCGAAACATTGATATCGGTATTTAAAAAGTTAACAGTTTAAAATAACCAGAACTTCTATTTCTAAAATCGACAATATGAAAACAATTAAAAAACGAATGCACATATTTGCTTTTGTTTTAAACGATATATACATAACTTTTAAAAAAAACTTTAAACTTTTTGAAAAGAATACGCACTTTTTATTTATTTTAAACGGAATTTAAAAAAAAATATGCAATATAAACAGCTTTACTGCATTTTTTATTTGTATTTTCAACAATGTAAATAGAAGTTTGATATTTATATATTTTTCGTACCGCGCTACTTTACAATATTTTTTCAGGTTTAATTCAAGTTTTACGATATCTTTTCTTTTCTATTACATTTTATAGTAGAAGCACGGAAGAGTTAAATGCAGCATCTCCATATTAACAATGGCTTTATAAACAATGACGTTATTATTTCAGCACGGTACATAAAATGCATAACTACCGAACATTTTATAACTTTAAACGGGATTTTTTTTACTTGGTTTCCACCTTCACAATTTCTTTTAAAATGCGGACTTTTAAAATGTTTTCTAGTACGCTGAAAACGAATATCGAATTGAAATCGTCCGCAAATATGTAGTTTTTCGAATATTAAACGATATATTTCATATTAAAAGTGGGGGTCATATTTCTGAAAGAGAAAGCATGTGAAAATTAATAAACCGCAGAGAATATGCGTGTTTAATATTAGTTTGTATCGTTTATAACTACTCACGTGATTTAATAATAATCACTTGATTCAATTTGGAATTAAAAATTAAAAACAATTCTTACATTGCTTAAAATTATAAAGTTCTATTTATATTTTTTAAACTGAAAATCTTTTTATATGTTCTGATAATTTAGTATTTATCTGTCTATCAATATTGTTTATCATTAAACATGGTGTTCATTGTTTAAAATTATGAAAAAAATCGTTATATTGTTTTCATGTTAACTTAACAGTGACTACAGGAGTATAGTTCGTTTTAGGTGATAGAGGTTTCGAGATTATTTTGCCACCTAAACTCCAGTCTTGCCAGAGGGGCACTTTTTGTCGAGCTTGAAATTATTTTTTTATTCAACCGGTTTTAGAGCTCTTCCATTTTCTCTATCCAATTTCCTCCCTCTTTTCTGTTGGTGATCGGTCAACAGTCGACCGAAATAAAGATTCCCAAGGAAATATGTTCATTGCTAGAAGGTTCTTCCAGCGGTAATAAACAGTCGATAAAAAAATATTTCAATTTTCTTGAGAACTTTCTTTTCCTGTACTTTTCATTTAAAAAATTACGATTTTCATAAACACCTTTTTCATATTTTATAAAAACGAAATTTTATAAAAAATTGCGTTAGCCCCAGAAAAACCTTTGCTGTAAAAAGTGTTGAAAAAAAATTGTGTTATATCTAACAATTTAGGGTTTAAAAAAGTAAGACATTCATCTTGTTTTGAAGAAAAAGAGGTGGACGTTGACGAGATTGCCACCCTCAAAATTCCACAATTTTCACTTTTTAAAACCTTCTTTACTGTTAATATCACCAATTACAGACTTAGGTTTCAGATTATAAGAACAAATGAAAAAAAATCTATAACTTTACACGTGGGGTTTAGTTTTCAATTATAACGTTGTACTAAGTTTAACACGAAATTTGTGGCAAGGATGAACAGAGTGGCATGTGACCGGAGGTTACGGGTTATAACGGAGGGGTTAAATAGAAAAGATTTTCATTTTTAAAATGCCTCTCCACGGGACAGAGTAAGACATCAGGGCCGTTTTTTTTTTAAGTGGAGATTTTTTTACCTCACTTCCCTCCTCCCTATTTCATCTATATATCTTCCCCCTTTCTTTCTCTCGTCTATCTATCTATCTATCTATCTATCTATCTATCACGTCGTCTCGCTTGTAAGCATCCTCTTTCACGTGAAAATACACCGTCTCGCTTCTAAATTAAAGTACTAAAGGAAATTCCCCCCCCCCAAAAAAAACGGAATATATATATATATATATATATATATATATATATATTAGCAAAGTACCCGTCGTTGACTGGTTTCAAAAATAGCCTACAGAAAATGGAGTCTGATTTATGAAAGTATGATACGTTATGAAAAGAAAGGGTGGTAAAGAGATAGCTTCGAATTCGGGGGTATCAAAACCAAAGCAAAATATGATGAAAGTAAAAATAAAATAGATAACCCCCATAATTTATTATACCATACCTATTCACACTGAAACACTTATCACAATATTCTGTAGATCTATATTAAAATAACCTTGTTAAACTTTGTGACATATTTCCATTTTATGGAGGTCAGGTACGAACGCCCACCCCATAATTTTATTATACCATATTTCCTCAAACTGAAATATAATTATCAAAGTATACTTACGCAGATAGATATGAAAAGTCTTTATTAAAGTGTGTGCCTATTTCCATTCTATGGAGGCCAGACCACACGATTTTATTATACCATCCCTATTTCAGTTAAAACATATTTATCAAAGTATTCTTATGCACATATATATCAAAAACACTTGTAAACTTTCTTTTTTTAATTTTTTATTTTTTTTATTTCCGTACTTTGTGTACCAGGCGTGAACGCAGACCCCACAATTCGAATGAAACACCGTTCTACCAGATCAAACATACACATTCCTGTGCCTCGATACATCTTCTATCATTATATGTAATCATTTTTTTTCAAATAGGCAACCATATAGGAGTCTATTCGTGACCAGTCACGCACACACAGAGACTGACATTCAGCTTTATATTATATATATATATATATATATATATATATATATATATATATATATATATATATATATATTGGGGGTACAAAACTTTATTAGGGCAATCATGAAGGGAAGACGTATTCCTTCGGAATTCATTTTATATTAAAAAAAAACGAGGAGAAAGGAAAATGGATAGCAACTAAAAAATAAAAGTATAGAATAAAAAAATATATCAAAACGAGTCAATTGACATGTTTCGCTCTCACTCATCTAAATCGGAACCGAGGGATTTATCTTTTTTTAGGAATTTGTTTTGCTTAATATCAAAATTTAAAAAAGAGACGAGAGCAAGAGCTATCGTATGGGGATGATCACGTTCAACCCCAACAAGCAGTCTTTTTGCTTACAAAGGGAAGGCTTCCTAAGGCGAACGTGAACAGTCTCCAAGAGTTTTAGATAATATACGGAGTGAGCTCGACTCATTACGGAGAAAGAGTCGATGCTGAAGTTCGTTGCACAATTCCGCTATTTAATAAAGTGTTCCGTTATAGCGGATCCATATGTGTTGTTTACAGCGTCGGTAGGTAGGAATGTTTCATTCCTGATTTAGCTCGGTACATGTTGTTGTATGCGACGTTCCAAGTTTAAAGACGCTCGACCTACGTAGTCGGCACCGCAACCACATTTAAATGAATAAATAACATTACTAATAAGATGAGGGGGTAGAACCTCTTTTTTTGGAAGCCATTAATGGTTTGATATTATACACAACATGGACATTTGAAGCAAAATAACATCCTTCCAAAGTGAACTAATTTGTTTGGGTTAATATTTCGCTTACTTTCACCAATATATATATATATATATATATATATATATATATATATATATATATATATATATATATATATATATATATATATATATATTAAATGACCACTACCCCAAAAAGGGAAGACCTAACTACCGGTGACATAAGTAAGTTTCCACTTTTTTCATCTTCGCCTGCAAATTTCGTGTTTAAATTGAACACGAAATTTGCAGGCGTAGATGAAAAAAATGGAAACTTACTTATGTCAATGTACAGCGTTATAATTGAAAAGAGAACCCCCATTTTCTTTTTCAATTTTTGTTTCATAATATGAAATGGAAGTCTGTAATCGATGATATTTACAAGAGAAAAAAATTAAAAATGTGATAATTGTGGAATTTAAAAGGGGGGGGCGATCTCGCCAACGTCCGCTGGAAAAATAAAAATCTTTTGTGGATAAATTGTTTGCAAAAAAAAATCTTAAAATAAAATATATATATATATATATATATATATATATATATATATATATATATATATATATATATATATATATATATATATTCAGTTACTTTACGGCAGAGTTTTGTTATTTGTTATTTATTCCATTTGTGGTTTTTTTTTCGGTTCTGTTTGTTTAAAATTAGTCTGTATCTATTACAGAACCCGGCTTAACTCGGTAACTGCCGATCGCGCGCGATCCATGCTTAACCAGAATTTCCGGGAATGCGAGTTCAATTCAGCAAGAGTGCCTATTTTGCTATGTATTTGTATTAAAAACATAAAATAACACGTAAATTCTACACGCAGTTTTGAATTTGTAAATGCGAAGACACACCTGTATATCTTTTTTATTATTCATTTATCGATTATACAAACACATATTCTTTTCCAATCAAAAATTATATGTTTTTCTTTATTCTTTAACCGAGTAGATAAACAAATATTAATATCATACAAAAACCCTAACGTTCTCGAATGCATCCGCTTTATTTATTTATTTTTCATAAACAATAATTTCGGACATTACATTATATATACGAAAACATGCATATATATATATAAATATATATATATATATATATGTGTGTGTGTGTGTGTGTGCTATTCATTTATCGGTTAGATGAACAAAGATTAATTCCTAACAAAAAATGTAATTTTTTTAATGTTTGCGTTTTTATTATTTTGTATTTTTTGATAAGATTTCCTTATATATTTTCGCATGCGCGTTCGTGGTTCTGTGTTGTTTTTACTTAGAAAAATTTCCTGAAACATTGACTGCATTCAAATAATTATACGACAATTATAACTAAGATTATAAGTTCATTTTCATACAAAATAAGGGTTTCGTAACTAATCTATATAAATAAAATAGTAGACGTATGTGTGTGTAAATATTTAACAGACAAACTCTTAAACTACTGGTCAAATAGCACTGCGATTAACAGGAAACATGAATTATGTACCAATGATGGTTATAATGCTTAATATCTTTGTTTGGATTGATGAATAACGCATACATACTGGCATGTTGAAATGAGAAATGTTCTACTGGCCAACATGTTTATACTTCTTTCAGTGCATGCACACATGAATTAATTTCTTCACGACCTTTTTGGATTTAATTATCTTTCTTTCGATACCAAAATCGGTAGAGACCGCAGCTGGGACGGAACATGTTTTTGTTATGATTCTAGCCGATGGTAGTAAGAAATTTTATAACAATTTTGTCATTATGTCTTTGTATTAATAAATGCGAATACCCGCATGGTTTTAAATATATTTAAACTTATTTTAGGACTTCTGGAATAAAAATATTTATTTAAAGACTTGGAAAATAAAGGTGTTCTTTTATAATGTCTTATATATATTTTTTGCCAATTATTTTTACCGGAAATCAGATAATTACGTATGAGGACAGAATATTCAAATATATCAAATGCAACCTGGCATCGCCGTGTACTTCAGCTAGTAATATAATAAATTACTACTAAGTTAATGAGACCATTTCATCGATTTAAAATAAGAGGAGATAGAACGTAACACGAGCGTAGCTCAGGGGAAGTGGATAGAAAAAGGTCTAGGAGGCTTGCGAACTGACCGGTACTATCGGGCACACGGGTGGGTTCGCGGACAATCTGAGTGAGGTCATAGGCAATGGCAAAATCATGAGAGAACCTCCCCGCATCATCAGTCTTATTTGAGTGGGTCAGTCATTACACGTTATGGAGATTGAAGTCACTGCAAATGTTAATGTTCGCTGAGGGATGAGCAGACAGGATGTGGTCAACTTTTTTTCTGATATCCTCTTAAAGACAGTAACTCCACTGTTGTGGGTGTGATAGAGGGCAAATATAAATGCGGTGGTGTAAGCAAGTGCAACCAGGAAACACATATAAGGTAGATTAGGGTCTTCTCTGGAGATATCCCTACTACATGGGAAGCCTTCTTTAATGTAGGCACATATTCTATGCCCGTGGCGATCTTGGGGGTCAGATTTACATGTTAGGTTAGACGATCCCTTAATTATTAACTCATCTAGGGAGGTGGTCGGCCCTATTCCAGTTTCGCTTAGGAAGAATATGTCAGGTTTCCTCTCCTGTAATGGGGTTTCAACCTCTGGAAGGTTAGAACGTAGACCCCTGATGTTTGAGAAGGAGATGTGGTAGTAGGGGTCTACGTAGGAGGATGGGGTTCTAGGTTTATTCGTGTTTTCTTTTTTGAGATATTTCATGTTGAGGATTTTGGGGTTTGTGGAACAGGTCAGTATACTTGGTTAGAGCAGAGCAGAGAGGGGAAATAAGAGAGGAAAGATAGGAATTTTTTGTAGCACAAGATAAGGTAAAACCGTAACAATTACCCACTAGTATGGAATCGAGAGGCCCCACCAGAGGCTACTGCATGGTCCAGAATCCATTCACCAAATGGCAATACAGCAGCCCCAGTACTTTGCACCTGCTGATAGGGCAGTCTCCTTAGTGGTTATTCCAAGGTTCGGGTCCCTGACAACCATGCGGTTAACCTCAGCTCAGATGAAAACGTTTACCTCCAGCACACTTACTAGTGACATGGCCGCCAGGATAGACATAGAGACAGAAAATTTCCGACATCTCAGACTACTGTTCACGAAGTACTACCGACCTGGGAAGCAGCTTTTGTCAGAAACATCACTCATTAGAAATGAGGACTGAGGGACAAAAAAGGAGAAGCGAGAGTTACTGGAGCTTCCGATAACACATCCACTGCATTATCTACTCTCCATTAAAAAAAAAGAAAAACGGTAAGAGGGACTTATTTATATCTACTTAGTATAAGTCCTTTGTCCATTCTCAGTTTAGAATAGAATTTGATGATAGTCTCCCCTCCCAAGTGTTTTTTTTGTTTGTTTTTTTTTTTTTTGCTTTTGGTGCCTCGCGATAGAACCTTCGAGATTAAACTTACAATTACCCTTCAATAATGCAACTTGTGAGGTCAGCTTATGGTTTTAGATTGGGGCATCTTATTTAAAGGCTAGTTTAAGGTAATGCTATACGTATTAACAAAGAAAAGGTGAAACCACAAGTAATAAGACATGATAGGTAATGTTAAGGAGTTTCAATTTTTAGTAAGACTGCAATAAAAGAACAAAGATAAATAAATACAATATATATAATACACCAAAATTGTCAAAATTAAGACAGGATACATTTCAACAGTTATGGATAAAGTTTTTATCTTAGCTCTGAAGGCACCGATTCTTTCTTCCGAGGTCATCTCGAAAACTGACTAGTAGCTAGCACGTTTGGGTTGTTCTGGTACTTAAGGGATGTGGTGGGTGTGGGGGTTAAATGCTTTTAACGTTTTTTTCATTAGTTTATTTATCGATGTATTGCTTTTTTTATCTCCAGAAATTGGAGTTGAAATATCTAAAGGGCTTTAATTATTTTGAAAGCAATGACTGCTCTGTTTACAACAGCTATGTTATATTCAATTACATTTGTAGTAATTGCCCTTATAATCTGAATTATATTGAACAGATTGAACTATTGCTAGTCTAAAAAATGACAACGAAAATATTTATCTATTTTAATTTGCTAAAGTGAAATAGCCGGAAACCAAAGCTACAAACAATGGCGGAAAACTCTAATGAATAACATTATGGCAGTAAATACATGCTAAGATAGAGGCGTATACATGTAGTCAAACACTTGTCCGAATCAGTCTTTGCAGTCATGCCCTTTTTTTATATTTGGTACAGGTATCTTTTTCTGTCTGAAGAATGTTACCGTAAGGAGCCAAGAGTGTCGTTTTATTTTGCCGATCTGTTGAAAATAATTCCTCCGTTTTTCTAAGGTTTATTTCTTATTATATAATAGTAAGTACAGTGAACCACTCTTGATAGATATGATTTGTTTATCTAACTTTTTACCAAGCTTTCATGTTTACTTCATCTAGTTATAGCAATTGTTGACAATTGTTATGTACAATCCCAAATAAAGAATAAACGTGTATTTCCCTGTGATTAATTCCTTATAATTTTCAATTTAACACTTATTACTCATATACAATTGCTGTAAAACGATTAATTTATTACTTTCTATGCTTTGTAATCAATGTGTCCTACTTTTAGGAATTTATTATATTTGGAATCTCGTATCTAAATTTGAACATCTCAAAAATACAATTAATGTAAACTAAATACTTGATATAAATTAACCAATTGAATAATTACATGGTAATATTTGTTGTTTTATTCATATGAAATGATAATTAAATTGAATCATCCCTGGACGAATCATTACATTACACATGTTTCGAGATTATTTTAAAATGAAGTCACCACTTATCAAGAATTGATCCCACTAGAGAATACAGGTTAGTGGATTTAAAGTGGTAGTGTAGTAGTCTTTAATAATTTAGATTGGAAGCGAATATGTATCATTTAAGAGATCAGCTCAACAAGAAGTTGTTTAGCTTGGATTGAAGACTACAGCATTGTGATCGGCCGAGTAGCAAGCCAGTTGAATAGTGCCCTCTAGGCGGGCAGTTCTAAGAACGAAGCTTTGTTTTTAGATGCGGCGTTAAAATTCACGCAGAAATATCAAATGAGGGGAATTACTCATAGTGATTGTAGTTAGTAGTGTTATTTTGTAGTAGTTTAGAAAAAGGGACTGTACATTGGAGCTAAGATGTTTTTATTTTTTAAGTTCACTTACAAAATATATGTTATTTTTGTATGACTTTCAAAGATTATCATTGCTTTTCTAAACAAAGTTCGAAATTCATTGACCTTATCTGGATATTCGGTGATGCAGTTCATAAGATATAACAATACCGTGTAAAGATATTAGAAAAAAGATAAAATCTCATATCCGTAAAATATCTACAGATAATTCCTACGCACAACAACATTTGCTCAACTCAGACTTTAGAAGAAATATATGAACATTTCTATCAAGAATTGTATGATGGTTTGACGCAATAAAATCCCCACTGTGAAATTTTATATACCTTGTCTACAGCATAAAAAAGACGTTTAATTTAGATAAGAGATCAAGTGTTTGATACACCATATAAACTAAGAAATGTTTAAACAGGAAGACGTCGATGAACTTTAAAATTCGAAAATATGAAATAGACTAAAGACTATCTTCGTTCCTGATATACATTTAACTTATAAATGAAAATAAATATCGATAATCGATCCCAATAAGTGGCATTACAACTACAGCATATAAAATAATATACCCATTTTCATGAGGGGAAGACAAGCAATTGAAAACCATCCAAGACACAGGAAAAATACACCATATATTGATAATAATGGTTTTGCAAATATTGTGGATGCGGCGTGGAAAAAGAGTCCTTACTTGATATAGTTGGCGGTATATTCGATGTTATTATTCAAATTTATCTTCACGGTCAACGCTTGATCGATAACTTTTAATGTTACTTCTATTTTCTACTGCTTTGGATCATACGTACGATTGTGAGAAAATTTTCTCATAAAAAATTAAAGAAGAATAGAGCATTAAATGTAACCATTCATATGTGGCTCACTTCTATAAAATGCTCTTGAACATTTTATAGAATATTTAGCATTCATCCTTAAATTGTGTGTGCTTGTCTTATCTACAATAGTACTTGTAATAAACAGCAATATCTTGCAAAGAAAATGACTGAAAGACTTAACCGATAGCAATGCAGAATTTTCTTACATTCCTTAAAGTACTATCTTTTAGGTAGTATCTTTATAATGTTCGGAAGAACCGATAGGAACAAAGAAGATTCACCTGCACCACTGTCGATATTTATCAATCCTCAGTGAAACATATCTAAAGATATCGACTAGTTTAACAATATTAGCAGTAAATCTGCAGAGGAAACTTTCACAAAAAGTTTATTAAATGGGTAAATCTACATTGGCTTGTGTCAAGTGAATAAGGTAAAAGAAAGACCCCGTCTTTTTGGGAAAATATATGGTTTCTTTAATAAGTAGCACTTGGGCTTTCAAATAAAAAAGTGAAAAATCGATGATGCTGTGATAAAGATTCTTATAACTGTGTTTTACCTGCTATGGAAGCAGCAATCTTGCATAAATCAACTATAGACACACTCCAGTCGAT
Source organism: Euprymna scolopes (assembly GCF_053919585.1). Lineage (NCBI taxonomy): Eukaryota > Metazoa > Mollusca > Cephalopoda > Sepiida > Sepiolidae > Euprymna > Euprymna scolopes. The sequence continues at coordinate 138,388,957 of NC_136486.1, forward strand.
TAACGCCACGGAGCTGGAAATGGATGCAAGAATCTAAGCATTCTTCGTGAACAACCTAAACACCCCATCCTGAAAGGGAAAGGACACCAGGAGCAACCTTTCAGAACATGACAGTCGGGAAATTCGCAGTGAAGTAATCCGTAAACCCAAACAGAACCAGTGGTTTTATATTTGCAAGACTTCCAAGATCCAGGGAGTATAATGTAATGTCTTGAATGAGAACATCAAATCGCTTCCTAGGCCTACATTGTATAAACAATATAGGGAAAACAATTGATTCGGCATATAATTACATGGAAATGGAGTTCCAACGGGTCCTATTAACGAATAGACCCCCTGCTAATGTTGACAGTCTGGATGGATAGGCCAAATTTTGGAATCCGAACGGACACCGACTCCTAACAGATTTCATTGCACACAAGCTGGTGGAGGCATCATTTTTTGGGTGGGAATTGTAAATGATAAGTTGGTCGGACCGTTCCGAGTGCCATATTATGATTAACCAAACCTGTCATAGACACCCCATAAATCACAAGATCTCCATGACTGAGCGTCGAATTTAGGCGTTTCCTACATATTCTATATAGTAGCCTTGGCTGCTTCAAAGTTTTCTGCGTCAGTGTATGTTAGTGCTCTCCACTGCTTGCGATCATACGCTAAACTCTCAACAGAAACATGAAAGCTGACCAGACATTCTTGCTGCTATCAGGAAAACGCGTTTTCGGCTTGTGCTGAGGTTTATTGCCAACAAGGAGCTCACCATAGAATAACTGTTTTGAGAGTCGATATTCATCAAGCCGGACACTATGATCCGCATAACGGATCTGGTTCTTAATAACAATGGTATCAATACTGGTTGCTTTATTCAAGACATAGGTACCACGGACAAAGCTATCCTACTTAAAACCAAGAATGTGTCTAAGATAGTGCTGATGAAAACTCAAGCTGCTCTACATGTTTCAGAGTAGGTATGGTGCTATACATGTTTGATATACTAACGTTTTAGTTGTAAGACTTAGATCACCGTCAGACTCAAATCTATCTTGTGACCTTCAAAATTCGTCTTGTGCCTTGCTTAATCTCTATCTTATTTCTGCGACAAGAGTGCAATCATTTGATCAGTTACTACTTACGTAGACAAAACTGTTTACGACTTTAAGACGGTTTCCACAGACGAAGATATCAGCTTCCACATACAGATAATCAGAAGCGGAAGTGTACATGACTTTAGTTTTCTTAATGCTAACTGTCAGTCCGAAGCAACAAATCCGTCACTAACACGTGTTTTGGTTTGGAATTTGAACACCTTTCCAGTTGTTTGGAATTTAATATAAACACCCATATCGCAATCGTGAAAACTGTACAAGAGCACAACAGCCAGATAAAGCGGAAACAATGTTGATACAACTATATCACTATGCTTCACTCCATTATAAATGGGGAATTCGTCCGAAAGCCTATAATTTAAGTTGACGCGACCTTTAATACTATGATGAAGTTGCTTGAAAATGTCCGTAAAAACAAATGTATGGCCAAATTTTTCCAGCACTTTCCAGAGAGCCCAACAGTTGACTGTGTCAAACACCTTTGTTAAGTCCAAAACATCTGGCAAAGAGGCATACACTGCTCAATACATTTTTCCAAAAGCTGTTTAGCAGAAGATCCCATATCCACGGTTCCTCGTCCACCTCCAAAGCCAGAGAAATTCCGGATGGGTATCAAGAATAATGTACACAGGCCTTTTCTACCGTAGTCAACAGCGAGATATCTCGACAATGCCCACAATCAGACCTTGTACCCTTTCCTTTACACAACATAACAAGGATGACATATATCCAATCTTGGACATCCGGGTCGCCTTTCCATGCTGACAGTATCAAAAAGAGTCGACCGCACAATGTACATTGAAACCATCAGGTTTCAGCAGCTCAACAAGAATGCCATCCAACCAAAGGGCTTTGTTCGAGTTTATCTGTTTAATCTTGTCAACTGTTTAAGTGAGTGTCTGTTCAGCATCAATTCCAGACAAAATAAACTCGAAAGCAGACAGAAAAATCGAAAATCCAGCTGTCTTGGCGAAGAAACTATTATAGAATGCTTTCTAACATGAAGGGGTGTCTACTGTGTAAGGGGTTGGATTTTATGCTTGTCGAGTTTGTCAGGAGTATTTACGTTGATAGCTAAAAAAGGATTACAGTTTGTCAGAGCACCTGTCATTAAGTTACTTGTAAACAGGGAGGGGGTGCAACATTTCGTTAGTGAGACTGCGATTGAAGCCTTGCTGATATTGCTGGACCTATTATGTTTGCGCTTCTGATTGAAACTCGGTCCAGGAAAGACTAGTTGATGCACCAGCCCAAATACGGGAAAATACGCCAAATATAGCCGAATTGTGACCTTATATAGATACATGATACTCCTAGGCGCGAGTATCCTTCTAGCAAAGTAGAGAGAAACCTCATTTTTGCAGCATCCTTGAGCAGTACTCTCTATATATCTGTTCCACCTAATGTTCCCTGCGAACGTTAAACTGAAGTATTTTCAGGTAATGTATTAGTAGCAATAACTTTAAGTATCTGAGCAGATTTTTCAGGTATTAAAGAAAAAAAAACTTAGCCGTGGCAGCATTGAATGTGACCGTCAATTTTTGTTCCCATTCGACTACAACCTGGAGGTTTTCGTCTAGTTTTTCTGGATACATTTTCATTCGTTTTCCGCTCATGTCTCTAATTTAGCATGGTATCTTCAGAAAATATACACATCTCAGTGACAATTTTATCAGAAAGGGTGTTTATGAATATCAGGAAAAATAATTATCTAGGGATCGAACACTGACGTACAGCCGCATTATTATTATATATTTTTTATTATATAATTTTTTATTACATTTGCACCCCAAACAAGGCACATTGCATCTTTAGTGTAGGGAGCTACTATCAGAGACAACAACTACTGGGGTACTATGTAGGGATTTGGGCAACAAGATGGTGGTTCACGTTGCAGTTGAACTTCTGCATGTCAGTGCAGATGGGGAAGCAGTGGACTGGAATAGAATTCCAAAGTCTAGCTGTTCTGGGGAGTAGAAAGATCTGTTACATACAGGGATCTCTACAGTGTGGGGATGGGACCTTGAAGCCTGTCGGGTCTGTCGAGGGTGTTCACGTCGTGGAGGCACAAGTGCTTGCAGTTCATCAGAGCATTCACCATTAAAATACTTGTAGAACAGGCAGAGGGATGCAACGTTTCGTCGATGGGGCAGAGGCTGAAGCTTAGATGCCAGTTAAGGGCCTATCAGATTTGCGACTCTCTTTTGAACCTTGTCAAGGGGCGAGAGACTAGTAGCCGATTCATCAGCACAAATATGACAGCAATACTCCATACATGGGCGAATGATTGCCTTATAGAGGTACAGGATACTTTCGTGTGTTTGTAGTTTTCTAGCACGGTAGAGAGAGTCCACCTTCCTTGCAGCGGCCCTGGAAATGCCCTCGATGTAATTGTTCCAACTCATGTTTCCTGTGAACGTTAGGCAAAGGAGCTTGAAAGACGTTCTCTCAGATGAAGAGTCGTTGGCCATTGCTACTGGTGGTAGAGAGGGTTTCTCGTAATTATTCAATGAAACTAGTTTAGTCGTGGCGTCATTGAACGTGCCCATATATTTTTGTCCCCATTTCACTACTGATTGGAGGTCATCCTCTAGTGTTTCTGCCATTTCTTTAGATATATGTTCATTTGTTTTCCTGTCGTGCCTGATATAGAGTGTAGTGTCATCAGCATATATACCCATCTCAGAAGCAATTTTGTCGGGGAGGTCATTTATGAATATCAGGAACAGTAGAGGTCCAACGATAGAACCGTGGATGACTCCCGCATTTATATCATACTGTTTAGATGTACGAACGTCGAGGACAACCTGGATTTTTCTCTTATCCAAGAAGGAATTAATTATGTTAAGTATTCTACCAGGGATACCGTATAATCTAATCTTCCTGAGGAGACCCTCATGTCATACCCTGTCAAAAGCCTTAGATATATCTAGAACTACCGCTCTTCCCTCTCCCGCTTTGTCCAGTGAATGGTATATACGTTCAGAGATTACAGTTAGGATGTCTGCTGTGGAACGGGCTTGTCTAAATCCATATTGTTGGTCAGTCAGAAGTTTAGCATCTGTAAGGTGATGGACTAGAGCATGGTTAATTAAGGTCTCAAATATTTTGGCAAAAAGTGGGAGGAGGCTAATGGAGTGATAATTTAATGGGTCAGTTCTTTCACTAGAATTCTTTAATACTGGTACCACAGAAGCAGTTTTCCAACAGCCCGGAAAGCAGGATTCATTTGTTGTAGAGTTTGGAGAGCACTGGAGCTACTTCGGCAGAGCACTTTTTAATAGCACAGCTGGGATGAGACCGGATCCACATGCTTTTGAAGTGTCAAGGTTGCTTATGATAGCATGCACCTGAGCAGGGGTGATTTTTAGATCGTCAAGCGTGGCGTCTGTCCGCATAGGAAATTCATGGAGGGGGTGGTTGGAAGAGTTCAGTGTGGAGTTTGAGGCAAACCGACTGGCAAGCATGTTAGACTTGTAGGTTGCTGAGCAAACAACCTCGTTTTTGTTTTAACATGAAACATTGAGAAAACCTGGATTTTTTATTATTATTTGAGAAGGATGTTATTATGTTTTTATTCGTCGAGTATTTTCTATTGGATCTAATTTTTCTGAGACAATAATCGTGCTTTATCCAGTACATGATATATACGTTCAGATATTACAGTTAGCATATTTGCAGTAACAGGGGCTTTACTAAACCCACCCTGTTGGTCAAACATAAATTTAACAGCTGTGAGGTGTTAGATTAGAGCTTCATTAATTATGGACTCAAATATTTTGGCAAAAGGAGGGAGGAGGCAAAGGTGCGATAATTTAATGCGCCACGTTTTTCACCTGAGTTCTTGTAAACTGATATCACAGAAGCAGTGTTCCAGCAGCCATGAAATGAATAATCCTTAAGAGATGTGTTATAGTGCTATGAGAAAACTAAATCAATCTAAGTGGGGTATTTTTTAATAGCACATCCGATATAAGATTAGGTCCACATGCTTTTGAGGTGTCTAGGATTTTTTATTATATCATGTACTTGGAAAGGGGTGATTTTCATATCATCTAGTGTGGTTTCTGTCAGTAGAGGAGAATCTGTGAGAGGCTGATTTGCTGGGTTTAACGTAGAGTTGGAAATAAGCCAACTGCGAAGCAGATTAGCTTTCTCGGTTGCCGTGCAAACAATTCTAGATTGATGGATAGTGGGGGAATAGCCCATTATTTACCATGATGTTATGGATTTTGCAGTAGTCATGAGTTTCTTATCTCTGCGCCTGAATGTGTTTCCTGGTGGTGTCGGTATATTCTCTCTATGTTGTATCTATTTCCTTTTTATAATTACTTATATAAACTATATGTATTATTATATATATTATATATATATATATATATATATATATATATATATATATATATATATAGTATTTCTATAAGATTTTGTCTAAATTTACTGGATTTTTGTCGGATAAATCTATGGTATGCATGCTGCATTTGAGCAATGTCAACTGCGCAAATAGAATTAACTATTGAGAAGCGTGGGGTTTGCTACGCGTGAACACATGTGCTTCACTTGTTTTTTTATATTTATTGTTGCATTGTGTTAGAGAGAATGAGACCAAAATATGAATAAAGGCTAACGAAAGTATTTCTAACGAATGAAAAAAATAATACAGAATATTGTTTCAATATATTTTTCCATATATAATTATTAAATTATTTTATTAGCATAGAAAATTATACAAAATTTTGAAGTGTATAATTCTTCCATTGGTAACGACTTTTCGGGTTGTAGGAAAAATGTTTTTCTTTATATCTACGAAAAAAATTACTTTCGAAAAACAAAACCCTGTTCGACAATGATCAACACTTTTGTTGTCAACCTTACCCAACATGGTTGTCATCAAGTCTGCTATAAACAATACTTGTTGAAACATCCTAATAATAATAGTAATATTTCGCCCTTCTCACCCATTGATTTCGAACCTGTCTTAAAGTTGTGTCAAAGCGAGCATGCGCATCCGACAAAGCATTATAACTTTTATCCTCAAGTCAAAAATATACATTAATACATAGAAAATTAGCGCAGTGTTTCCTTAAATAAAAGAACAAAACACTATTTAGCAGTACTACTTTATTTTCAAGAAAATATTTATTGTTAATATTTAATTGATTACAATGTATTCCGTATTTTTTGACGACAACTTTCTCACTTTAGTCTATTTCACGGTGAAAGAAGGACCGCCGATTTAAAATAACGATTCATAAAATAAAATTACGTATTAATTTATACATATTGAAATGTTTCATTTTTTTCCTATTCCGCATTTATATTAAAATACGTTCTTTGCATTAATAGTAACGACGAGTATTTGTAATCCTGATTCATTATTCCTCACCTTGCTCTTATTTGTCGTTCTGAAAATTCTTACATACAAAATATTATAAATATTTTAGTACGTAACTAGACACGTTTTTGTGATAACGCGGAATCCATATGATTAGTGAACACGAGAGTAGTTAAAAAAGTAAATGCTCCTAGTTTTATCACTCAAAACTTTTAATAGCTAGAATGGCCGGGGGGGACACAATTAAAATGATTGATATTTTGTGCTTCTAATTTATTTTTCTGCACTGATACTGCTATTCTTAATGCACTCCTGCCAAAAATTAAATGAAGCCTCTTTGCTTCTGACAAACGCCCATGATAGATATTGCTTTCTTATAGAATCATACAGCTATATCTGCGAGAGTCAAATAAATAATCCACTCATCATAACAATGACATTTTCAATCATCTCAGACTAATCGGGTTGAATGAATGCATAGGCGGCATTATTTTTTTATGTTTTTTTTTGTATATGCTATCTATATGTCATGAGTGCAAACGTTGAAAAAAAGTCAATAATCAAATGTACCTTCTAGAAATATAGAATAAAACAGAATATGGATTTTGCGTATTTGTTATAGTACGTTTATGATTATATTAACAAAGGCTTTATTTACTATCTCATATTTTTTTTTATAAATTTCTGCACATAAATTAGTTTTTTTTTAATGTTTTTCATCTACTTAAAATTGGTTTTCCTTTTTTGTTCTTTAGTTTCCTTAATCTTATTGCAGATTAAGAAAGTAAATACATATCATACTCTTCTTTTCTATATAGGAATATATATATATATATATATATATATATATATGTGTGTGTGTGTGTGTGTGTGTGTGTGTGTGCGTGTCTGTGTGTGTGTCTGTCTGTGCGTGTGTTATTTAATTAGGAAGCAGGTTTTAATTTAGACAAACACAGTTGACCAGCCAGAAGTGTTTCAGCTCAGTCGTCTTTTTTTGTAATTTCTCCATTTCTCGTACGTCTGTTTTTATATCTCGGTTAAATTAGTTATACAAAGTTCCATGATCGTTTTCGTTTTTCAAGTACTCTAAAGTGATTTTCTTCAGTCGTCTTCAGGGATTTTTGATTACTGTTTTGTTGTTAATCTGGGCGAATTGATATGGTTCAGTTCAAATAACATTAAAATTACTCAAAATAGTAAAGCTTCTTGTCTGTAAGAATATATGTTTTTTACGTGTTGAGAATGTGGCTAAAATAAATGCACAACTGTTTAAGTGTGATTTACAAAATTGTATGGACGTTAGTTTTTTGAATTAAAAAATGCACTAATTTAGATACAGCAGATATATATATATATATATATATATATATATATATATATATATATATATATATATATATATATATAATTGTAGTCATCGGCATACGGTCCTGATTCGTTGTATCACAACTCATCAGTGTAGCACCTCTCCCAAGCCGAGGATCTATATATATATATATATATATATATATATATATATATATATATATATATATATATATATATATATAATAACTATATTTACACACACATATATATACCTGCACCCCCACATATATATATATATATATATATATATACATATATATATATAATGAAAAAAGCATTTCATCGTAAGCATGACGATTGTTGAGCACAATGTTTTTTTTTTACTATAGGCTTTAAAAATAAAGGTACAAGATTCGATTTGAGATGTATTTCTCTTCAAAGTGCACTTTTTGAAATTATACAGGGTAAGGTATAATTTAATTTAAATTGAATCAAAAAATTAACTTGGATTTATTTTATGTAATGTACATTCTGTTGCTCTTTTAAAAACACTCATTGAAAATTTTATATCTATATTATTAATGGCTAGATGAAAGATGATATTTGTAAATTGCAACAAAATGTACATTACATAAAATACACCCAATTTACTATGTAGATTCAATTTCAATTAGGAATTTATACCTTACTTTGCAAAATTTATAAAAGTGCACTTTGAAGGTAAATAAATTTCAAAATTAATCGTGCACCTTTATTTTTAAAGCCTATAGTAAATACATTTTTTTCATAATTTTCATGGATTGGATGAAATACTTTTCTAACTTGTACCGTATCTTTTTTAAGATTATATTCTAAAACTCTCCTTCCCTCTATTTACGTTTGTATTTCTCCTCACACCACAATTCATTTTTGCAACACGCTTTTTGTATTATTACAAGTCTGAATATTCTCTCTGTTTCAGTTTGTATTTCTCATCACACCACAACTCATTTTTGCAACCCCCTCTTTGTATTATTACAAGTCTGAATATTCTCTCTTTTTCAGTTTTTATTTCTCCTCACAACACAACTCATTTTTTGCAAACCTTTCTTTGTAATGCAGGTCGGAATAATGAGAAAATCTGAATTTTTTTAACAAAAACTTTAAATTAACTTTTTTAGATTGGAGTATTTCAAACTTCTGTGAGAATAGTAAATCTTTAAAATTTTAGAAGGAACATATTTCATATAGGCTTCATAAACAAATATTCAGTAAATAACGAGAAAATAGAAATGCACATTTTAAAAGGACTGTAAAACTGGTTACGGTCAATAGTAGTGCTCGCCAGCGAAAGTCTTTTTTATTGTTAGTCTATTATTATTATTATTATTATTTAAAACATTTTTTGTCCTGCTCTTTCGCGCGAGGACTAATTGGATGTTTATGTACCCATGCACTTTTAAATGTTATTACTGTTTTTATATTTTATATTAATTTTTGGCTGTTTAGCTCTTATTTGCATTGCTTCTAGTACTTTAAAAACATCTTTTGACGTTTGTATCTATATGTATGTGCATATTTTAGCTTGTGTCGATGTACGTGAAAGTAATTATTATAAATATACAGTAAAAAACTGAATATGTGAAACAGAAAAAAACAATTTAAAAAATTGAAAATCTACTGTATATCCAGTGGGAATGACTTTAAAAGCTCATCAGGCACCTAATAAAGATCAATTATAATTAGAAATAGATGTACAATTTCCGCGATGCTTGAATGATATACAGTAGTTCCCAATTCATTATAAAGTAAAGTTTGTTTAATTTGTGTAATAATTATGTTAGATATTCTTGTGTTTATGGTATAAAACAAAGGGGAAATGTGTCATTATTTATGAAATTCGACCGCAGTTCCTCCAATTATTTTTTAATATGCCTATGTTTTTTTTTTTAGATTCGCGTTATTATACATTATTTTAATGGTATTATTTTAGCAACAGATATTATATTGCTATCAATCACAAAGTTTTTTTTTTATAATAGTTTGCCTAATTTTAGTTTCACATTATTTGTGTAAATAAACAAGTGTCATATAAGTAAGTAGATGTATTAATAGAATAAATAATTAATATTATATATATACATGTGTGTATATATGTACAGATATGTATATTTATAGATAAACATACATATATATATATATATATATATATATATATATATATATATATATATATGACAGCCCCTTTAAGAAATTAATTTCTTATCGTTGAGCACTTTCAGTTGAATTAAAGTCGGTCAATTTAGCTCTGATGCATAGATCATCGTATAACGATTAGATCACTGTCTGACTGACGTAAATAAACATTTAAAATTAAAATGTTTAAATTCAACGTTATTTCACGCGGTTAATGCTAGCCGAATTGATTAGGTCTTCGCTAATCGAACCAGAGATGTCTCGTTTTGCGGGGTTCGAATCGTCCGACTGGTGTTAATCGTGACACCCTGCACTGAAGATTCCTGAAAGGATGAAACACTAGTCTCTGTAGGTATTTAATTATTATAGTAACAAATAATTGTATATATATATATATATGTATATATATATATATATATATATTCCGATGTTTCTTTTATTGAATGTTTGATTTTGCATTATAGTCATATGGTTTCACACAGTGTTATAAGATTGTCTTCTTAATAATTTTTCGAGTGTATTTTAAAATTGATTTCTCTTGTTTGTTACAATTAAAATTAGATAGCATTTTTTTGTTCACAGTTTGTAGGGTTTTTCTTCAGTAAATTTTCCTCTTTACACTCTTACTGCATGGAGAAAATTCTATTACTGTTTAACATTAGCTACCTTCGTTTAAAATTTTTTCTACTTTAAATAATCTACTCGTGCATTCGGCATTTCATTCTAAGTTTATTTTTTTAGATATGTGGTTTTATGTATATATCTATATATTATTCGCTGATTTCGCTATTTTAGTATTTATTATAGCACTATTTATTAGTTTATTCGGATGTTAATTGATATTAATTATTTATAGTTATTTTCATATATAAACATATATATAAATACATATATATATATATGTGAGTTTGTGTGTTTTACTTCTTTGCTAATTACATCTACAGTTTTGTTTGTTATTTATAATTATGTGCAGTACATTTATTACGTTTTTACCTTGTTTTTTTATTTATCGTTTTCCCAGGTGCTTTTTTTCTTTTTTATTGCCTTACTGGTTTATGTATGTATTTTTATTTTATTTTATTTTTGGTCTTTTATCTTTCAGTGTGTAAATATCCTTTATTTACCATTAATTCTTTCTATGCCTGTCTTCGGTATTTCTCCCACTACAGTTAATTTTGATTTCTTACATCATTTACTTCTTCACTTTTCTTTTCTCAAATCACGTATTCATTTCTTTCTGTGATTAACAACCAATGACGGCAAACGCCTGCCTCTTGATCTTCTACATCTTTTAACCATTTCGTCACTCTGAAAAACCAATGATAAATTGCCTTCACTTCGTAAACATTACCATGATTCACGCTGTAAGGAAAAAAAAAGAAAACAACTCGTTCAATGTCGACTTTCACAAATTAAACGTCTCGTTGAACTGGCCGTTTTCGCGATAAACTAATGAAAAGAAAGAGTGATGAATTATATCGACACAGTTGCGGAGCCAGAAACACACAATTTTGGACTTGAACTCACCCGAAGACAGAATCAAAATTGTCAAGAAATTAGCCAAATCCCACTAAACGGATATATTTTGATATCTTGTTTTTCTTTAACAATGAATAAAAAAAAGCTAAAATGTAAACGTGGATCATATTCAACTGTAAACAAGTACAAATGTAAATTGGAAAGATAACACAAAGTGAAATCAGTACTTTGTAAACATAAGCGCATTGTGTACATACATCCATAAAGCACATTATATTGAATGTGTGCAGTGCTATTGTCCATACTTTTTATTGTTAGACCTTATTCCCTCCAAAACTCTATATTACGTAGTACGGACATGCTCAGACAGACACACGCATACATACATACATACATACATACATACACACCTACATACATACATACATACATACATACATACATACATACATATGTGTGTATGTATATCTTGATGCACATATCCTTCAAATTCGGATATTTAGGCAGCAATTTTACATTCAAACGAATATTATAAAACTCAGCGGAGACACTTTGCTTTATGACTCTTTTTTTCAATATTTTCCGTAGAATCTTTTTGATATCAAAATCAAAAATATTAATAAAAGTACCATAATTGTTGCTGTCTCAAGCGCTTTCAATTAATCCAAAAATCATGTTCAGGTGTTGAAGTAAAAGAACGAAGGAACGAAAATGAGAATTTAAAGTGAAAACTAAAAGCTACAGAAACGACACGGTACGCCCCATTGATTATGTTTTTAAATATGCCCTGGAAAAACATGTTTTCCTGTTTTTAATTATGTACGAATAAAATTAAATGCGATCAATGTACAATTTATTCGATGATTAAAGCTACTTTGGCACATACAATACACTTGGTATCTCAATGTAAACTATCCTAAAACAAAAAAAAAACGAATTTACTCCGGAGTTCCGAAAGGTTACTTTGAAAACTATCTTTGTAAATCCATAACTATACAGATATCTATATTAAAAAAAAACTGGATTTTTATTAAATACTCCTTAAAGTGTTATACAGTGTAATTTCAACTCGGAGCGCCACATTGTATTGTTTTACTCATTGTAAAAATAGATGAATAAATAAATAAATCACATGCACAATTTTCAGCCGATAGATTTTTGGACAAATTAAATTTTACAACTGATATTATTTTAAATTAAAATTTTGTATCTAAAAAATAACGTAAAACTAGAAAATACTTGTTAAAAAGTAGATTCCGTAAAATGTCTTTATCCTTAATAAACAAGACTTTTTACTATTTTTTGTCTATTTTGTATTAAGGTATTTTTCTTTAAATACGGCACTGTATGTACATGTGTATATTTTTTCTTTCAGT